>NW_007245629.1:0-42821 GCF_000164805.1 Carlito syrichta
CCTTCCCGCACTGATCCTCGTCTTCTATACAATTTAACACCAACTTCCATATTGCCATCGCTCCCCGAGGAAGTCCTTGCTGCTGCTCAGCGCGCCACAAGTCCCTCCCAAGCTTGCTCCAGCTAGGCTCCGTAAGGTGCCCAGACACTGGGAACCAGGGCGCGGCATTCTCTACAGCCCGCATAAAGTTGTTTATTGTCTCCTGCTTCAGACCCACCCCTTTTACTTTCAGCAGGCTTTTGAGAGCCTGTTGAAGCGTCTGCGCCGATGTGGTGTTACCCATAGTCCTAAGTAAGCTTGTCCCTGTTAACCGGGAACCTTATTGTCTCAACTGAGAGCCTTGCCTGTCCCACTTACCTGGGAACTTACCCTGTGACTAGTCACCCTGTCCGCGATGAGTTCTGAACAGCTGAGGTCCCCGTACGGGCCACCACTTGTCGCTCACCCCTGACCAGCAGGAAGGAGGCAACAACAACATGTTCTTCTCAAAGCGGCTTATTCAGCCTTTACACCATGCCAGCAGCTTCTCTTCTTCTTTCTTCCCCGTTGTCCCGTACTTATATCCCTTGGTCTCCACCCACAAGTCCCGTACCAGCGTGTCAGCAGTTCATAGGCTCTGCAGCGTTGCACTTGCGCGGTGCGCAGTGAAGGAGGGCCCGGTGGTATATCATGCGCCTAATCATGGCACTTGGCAAAGGTCCCGGGCGCCATCTTGGCTCAGGCCGCGCTCTCCACAGAGTCCCAAATAGGAAACATGGCGAGACCTCATCTCTACAATAAATCAAAAAATTAGCACGTGCCTGTAGTTCCAGCTACTTGGAAGGCTGAGGCGGAAGGATCACCGGAACCCAAAGGGTAGAGGCTGCGGTGGCCGGGAGTGTGCCACTGCACTCCAGTCTGGGCAACGGAGTGAGACTCCAACTCAGAAAAAAAAAAAAAAAAAACAACAAAACCACAAAAATCTCACATGGGTCAAAAATTACCAGAAATTTTAACCTGAAATATTAAAGACACATTTGAAGATAGAGTTGAATATTACTGATAATGGTCTATGATATATTTCAGCATTACAATACTCTAAGAAGTGTTGTTTCAGATGATAAATCATCTCTCAGGTTTCATTCTTCTATCCAATTTTGTCGAGTCAACAGAGAACATATACAATTTAAACTGTCCTATCCTTATTAATTAAATGTATTAAAATATTAACGAATTTATATAATTCTGATTTATCCTAATATATCTATTGGTCATTGTTTTTACATAAAATGCTTATAGTACACATAGCATTTTTTATTTTAATCCTCAACTTTAATTCTTCCCACAAAAGGGAGCAATTCTTCTCTGTTTTCTATCATTTCCTAATTCTCTTATCTTTGAGGTTCAATTTTATTTATATTAATTATGAAGAAATTGTGTTCATGAAAATAAGGAAAACCTTTAAAGTTCTCTCATTAGTTTTCATTATTAATATATCAATCTGTTTATCAAAGACTAGTTTACTCAATTTTAACTTTTAATCTTTTAAAAATTGGGAGGTAGGCCCTATTGTTACATTTCAAAATGCCCTTTACAATCTAATAATTTAAAACCAATCTATGGATTGTTCTTTATCCAAACTATAGCTAGTCAGCAATATTCTTTCATTCTTTCTTTTTAGTGCAGACTAAACTAAACCATGCTAATACACTGAACAGCTCCTTAGAGAAGAAAAACAATATCAAAGTATTTCTCATTTAAAAATAAACAAAAGAGACAGCGTTGATTTCCTAAAATATTCTTCCTCCTAATTAGCCTTTTCTAATTATATGAATAAAACAGTTGTATTTTAAATGCCACATGCAATACTATGTTTATAAACATGTTATCAATTTCAACACCCTCTAGTTTCTTATTCAGAAGACCAAATGCTATCATCTTAGGCAGTTAAAAAAAATCCTTAAGCCAAAAGTGTAATTTTCCACTGAGCGTGAAATGCCTTTTGTTGTGCCTCTTTGAGTGTTAGTGTATGTCTTAAATTAAAAAAGGAGTTTATTCCATTGTGAGAGTGGCAAATTGTTTGCATCAGTCGATAAAGGACAGTGATCCCTGAGAGACAACAAGCTGAGTGAGTCCTACAATCACCCCAGCAATGATGTGACCATGTCATTACAAAGTCTCAGGATATAGGACTGGGAGAGGGAACCCATATTGGGAGCAGTGGGCTCCATTTGTGGAAGAGATGGCGCTGGGGATCCAGGGAGCCCAAGTAATAAGAGTCTGCCCATCAGAGTTCCAGAAAAAGAACTACAATCCAAAGACCTGCAGAGGATCTCCATCTAGAGTTCTAATGTTGCGAATGTTTGAGCCCATGCCATAGGCAGGGCCAGAGTTCAGGGCAGGTGGGATGTGGAGCTTGGACATGGAGAAGGGGGTGAAGGTGACAGTCCTGGACTGACCAGCCATGAGGCGGCATCTAGGAAGGGTCAACTGAGAAAGAAATCAGGCCTGGGTCGATGAGGGCATGGAAAGCAGGACATCAGAGAGTGAGGGGAGGAGACTTGTAAACTATGTCAGGGTCCAGTACTTTTGGAAGTCACATTTCTGTTCTTTTGTTCTGGATCACATTGACAAGAAGAGGCAATATACATTACACTTTCTGAAATGGCTCCTGGATGTGAGACATATAAACATTGAAACTGAACTCATACAATCAATCCATCTACAGATAGAATACACTTTTAAGTGAAAAGCTAGAGAAATTTTATTATGTAATGTCATAGTCTATTTTTATCACCAGGCTATGGCCTAGTGTTTAGATTTATGCTCTTATATCCGCCATAATTCCTGGTAAATGTATTGACTCAACATAAAATAGAAGATTCTAATATGATAAAGCTTGAACCTCATATACAAGATGCCATATTGTCCATTTTATTCTGCTCAATAATGCCAAGTTATTGCCTTTAGCTAGACTATAGACCAACCTTTAGTTTATGTTTTAGTGAGATTTCCTATTGGTCATTTCTTAAAGTATAGCAGATGTCGAGCAGCATAAATAATAAAAATCAGAAAATTGAGATTCCATCTAAATAGAGAAATGAGGGTCCATACACCCATTTGCTTGCAATATTCCTGTTGTTGTAATATGGCCACCAATGCCCTTTTTATGATAGGTGCTTTAATGCAAGTTTTCTTATGATCCATCTTGGTGGGTCCATCAAAGTCATGGGAGTCTTGTTCTCTGAAATATACACTTTTACTGACCTCGTTCCACCACATGCACCTCCTGTTCCCAGAAGCTCATCTTTAGACCCTCCCTACAGGAGTTCCTTCACCCTAGGCAGTTATTCTTATGAGTACAGTAAGATTAGGATGACTCAAGCCTGGCTTCCTTCGAAGCCATTAACCTAGCCCAGTAGAAAAGCACATAGTAGGAGCACAGGCTGTTCAACTTTTGCTTCTTTCTCTCTTTTCCTTGTCATTGAGGACTACTCCAGCAGCCCTAGACTTTTAGAATTCCAGGAAAATAGGTGTCAGTCTCTATATTCATATATGTTTCTCCAAACTTCAGTTGTTCATAAATTCTTCCACTGTACTCCAGTCCAGTAGAAGCCCAGAGAATAGTCTTTGTGTGCAACATTGTAGAAGGCACAAGTTACCCAACCCATCTTCCTGCTGGCCCTGGCAATCCCACTCACTAGTTCTTCTGGAGTATCCTCTTCATATCTGTTAGGGTGATTATTATCCAAAAGACAAAAATAACAAGTGTTGGCAAGTGTTGAAAAGTAAAATCTGGACACTCTTGGTGGGAATGTAGATTGGCATGACCATTATGAATAACAGTATGACAGTTTCTAAAGAAATTAAAAATAGAACTATCATGTGACCCAGCACTCCCTTTTCTGAGTGTATATACACAGAAGAGATGAAATACTACCTTGTAAAGATTCTGCGCTTCCATGTTTATTGCAGCATTATTCACAATAGCCAAGGCATGGAAATTATTCAAGTATCCATCAACAGACAAATGGACATATACACAATGGAAATTATTCAACCTTAAAAAAGCAAGAGGTTCTGTTATTTGCCACGACATGAATAGACCTGAATAACATTAAGCTAAGTGAAATAAGCCAGGCACAGAAAGAAAAATATTGCTTAAATGTGAAAGCTAAAATAAATAAATAAATAAAACAAAGTTAAATATACAAAGCTAGACAATAAAACTATAGTTATGGGGGCTGAGGTAAGGGTAGGGAGGTAACGGGGAGCTACAGTTCAGGGAATACAAAGTAACAGATGTGTATAATCAACAAGTCATGAGAACAATGGCTCAAAAAAGTACAATATATTGGAGATTAAAAATAGCTGTTTTGCTGTTCTTGGCGCCAAAAAAGGTAACTGTAGGAGATAATAGATACGTTAACTTGATACATTATATTAAGCAGTTTACTATATATTTGTATTCCATAGACTCACGCTGTAAACCTAAAATAAACATGATAAAATTTATCAAATTTGTCAAACTAACTTTGAAGAAAAATAAATTTTTAAAAAATAAAGTATGTGATACGTTAGGGTGAGCATGCTCTGGGTTCTTATGACAAATATTATAATTCAATGACCTGACGCCTTAATGAGATCAGAGATCCTTTAGCATGACCCTCAATTCTGAGGAAGTCACTTCCTAATTAACAGAATAAGTCATTCTCCTGATATCTGTTCACGGCCTATATGCTTCATTTGATCATCCATTTGTACATTTACCAACTACCAAATACTCTATCTATGAGGTTAACCATCCAGTGAGAAGGCAGTTTTGGAAATCAAATAAATTATATTTCTCAAGTGTTGTACTAGAGTTGGACAGAGTGCTATGTAAGCTTATAGAAGGTATTAATAAACTCTGGGGCATTAAGGTAGAGTTTGCATAAAAAGTGATAGTTAAGATTAAAGGACAGTTATGGCCTTACAAGAGGAGAAAGTAGATACATGGCATCAAGTCCTTCAGCCCATGCTTATAACAGAGATTAATCAGGTTAGGTATATTAAGAATGAAGTAAAGTCAGATGTGTATGGATTCCTTTTTACTATCAAACTAAATAAGCTTTCAAATATAATAGATTTCTGGCTTTAAACCCTATTAAAATGTCTTGGCCTAGGATTCACAGTAAACCTTGTAAATTTTAGATAACACCAAAAACTACTAAAATTCTAAATCTGAACATTTAATATATATAATACAGTATTTACCATGTTTTTATGCATTCTGTTTAGAGATATCAGACGTCTACATTTTTGTATCATGAAGGATTGTGCACTATAACTAGGCAGACATTTTCTAGCTATAAATTTTAAAAATAGATTTTAAGTAACACATTTTTATGACATGACTATCAAAATAGCTAACCAATTTTAATTTTGCTATTTGCTCTAATATCACATCATTGCCTAGATATTTTAACACAGTTAGAAGTAAGGAAAAAAATAAATGTTTTTGAATGCTGTAAGTTTATATCCACAGAAAGAGTTTAACTATGGGTACTCATTCAGTATTTATAGATTAAAGTGTTTTTGGACATACCATATTCATTTGTGCTTTAAATATACTCAACACTATCAAAAGATATTTACATCAGATTTTAATTAACATTTTATATCAAATATTCTAAAACGTCCTAAACCATTTTTTTCCTCACTAGGAATCAATGATTTGGAAATTACATGAGCAAAACTGGTGCATGCATTCAAATTCTCAACCTCATATTGTCATGCCCCATTAACAACTTCGGAGAGCGCAATGGATTTTTAAAAATTAGGTTTCCAGAACACCTTTATACTAGTCAAACTGTCCTTCAAGCAGATCATTCAAATTATTCATGCAAGTCAAAAATTGATCTTCTATGTTAGAAACTATAAGTACATAGGAAATTTCTGCCATATTTTGAACTGAAACTCTCCTTAAATTCAAAAAATATGCTTCTCTTTTTCCAATTATAAGATTGATATGCTGGCTTCTCTCTTCCTCTTCACCCACTCACAATTTATTTTATCCTTTTCCTATATTTCATGCTTCTCTTGCTTAACATGTGCAAATACAATTAGGGTCAGATAGTAAAATTTGTTTTAGCCTTCTTTTATCTTCTAACACATATGTGATACATTGTAAATGCATTTATTTGATAGAAAATATGTATATTTACAGAATAATATACTAAGACACATATTTAACTTGGAGTACAATATTTGAGCTATTTTTTATACTAGAAAACATCATCTGTTAAATGTCGGCGGCATTAGACATTTTATAAAAAGTTTAACAGTGTTAACATTGAAAATATTCTAAAACAAAAAGAAAATGAAATATAGGGAGCTAATCATTTGAAACTGTATTAAACCTAAAATAGTGTGTGCGTATATCTATATCTATCTATCTATCTATCTATCTAAAACATATATTACATATGTGCCTATATAACTACATGTGTGTGTGAATATATATGTGTGTGTGTATATGTATAATAATGGCAGGGAATTAGGTGGTAAGATGAGAGTGTCCAAAAATCAGAAAATACTAAAAATAAAATTATTAGCAATACCCATTTGGTAGGACTGCTGTCTTCTCACATCTGCTCCCCAAATGACCATGTCTGATTTTGCATTAAGAAATGCAGCAAAATGTGAGATGTTATAGCCTTTTTAGAGCCATTTAATATTAGAAATCTCATGAGATCTCTCTTTCATCTTTCATCCTCAATCCTTTTGGTCAAACTAGGCCTCTCATGTCTTTTATCTCTTTTATTTTTCTGGGAATTAATCTTTCATCTCCCAGCTACAGGTCAAAGTTCAATTTTCCTTACTCGAAACATTCTACTTATGAAGATTCTAAATCATGACTCACATATTTTCAGGCTATTTGAAGCACAGCTCCTTCACCAATGACAAATTGGTACAAATGGTAGGAAGAGGATTTTTTTAAAATTCAAAATAAGAATAAACTTTGTTTTGATAAAATATAGTTAGATTTTAATGTTTTCCTTTATTTGAAGTCTCTTTAGCACATTTGTCTTTCAGGTCTTATTTAATTTGCAAATTTATTAGATATAAAACATGTCATATTCCAGCAACCTAATTTTGTATTAACAGTTAGAAAATACTGATATATCTCCCAATCCTAAGACTGGTTAATTATGGCTCAGTGAGGTGGGGGGAAAGACAAAATGTTTATCCCCAAGCACATTTTACTTACTCATCGAGGCTGACCATGAGGTTCTTAAATCTCAGATTTAAAACAGCTGCTCTGTAGGTCTCCTGTAGGTCCCCTGTAGGCAGTTCCTTTTAGTGAGGAAATACTTTTTTGTCTTAGGGTATAAATATTTACCATTGTAATACCATGGGGTGGCTAGGCATTCTGTTGTTTATTTATGAATATGAAAGTAGAAATCTCTGGGTGGGAAAGGGAAAATGAAAAGCTAAAATGTGCTTCTCTCAGCTCTATATTATAGAAATAGACTCACTATGTAACAAGAAAATACCACGTTATTCCTCCAGTCTAAACACTAAATATTTCCCAAATAACACACATATGAAGAAAACCAGAAAGCTACACACTATATGGCCTACAAACACTAATGCCAACTTTAACCTAGAGAGGAGTCATGAAATTACTGTCACTTGCAGAATTTCTTAATGACAATAGCCATTATTATTGTAAACAGCATAAATACAAAATGATCTAGAATTTTAAATCTTTATAATGAAAACTCTGGTGTCCCACACACAAATCTCCGAATAGAATATCACTGACTAAACATGCTTCCACACAATAGTGGATGCATCTGATTTCTATTTATTATGCTTAGAAGTGTAGCTGTCACATGGCACTCATTACAGCCATGTGTTATAACTTAAATGATAGGTAAGGAACAGAGCAAGAGGCTTACTTTTCACAGATCATAATAATTACAGACTTCTTGCTGATACCTAATCCGCTAATTAACCATCAACATTGCAGATCAATGTCTACTGCTTGTATTATTTTGATATCTGCTCTTGGTATGTTTCTGTCAGGAAGAAAACATCAATAAACCTCTAAGGAAACAACTTTTCAGGTAGTGTGATTTGTCATTCAATACTTCTCTATGGTTTCAGGAAAAGGAAATTATGGTAGAATGTGGCAATATTTTTTGAAGAAAACTGAAAAAGAAGGGGAGAATGAGAGGAAAGGAGAAAGGGAGAGGGAAAGAGGGAACAGAAGGAGGGAGGGAGGGAAAAGAAAATACTATCACAATACTATGTCATAATTATTTGCAAATTATGTCCTATACTATAATTTTTAATTACTATCTCATCATTCAAATATTGTTAGTTTATTTTTATATTTAATTGCCCTTGAGGTCAGTTTTGGCAATGTCTGATTTTAATAATATCCAATATATGCATTTACATATGTCAGTGTGCTAACTGAGTGACTGACTATAGAAGAGAAAAATTTTAAATCAGTTTTCAACTGGATGTTATGTTCCACTGAAGTTCTGACCAAGGGAAAAGCAGATTAATGGAGATTCATCATTAAAAAGGAAAACTATCTAACAACTACAAAAATCAACCATTTGCCCGAAACTTAAAGCAAAGTAAAAGAAAATGTGTACACACATATACCACAGTGTGTACATTCATATACCACATTTTCTTTGCCCAGTGATCCATTGATGGACACTTGAGTTAATTCTATACCTTGGCTATTATAACAGATTTCTCAAGGCTATTTATGCTTACTGTATTTTGTTTAGCTTTGAAGTTATAAATTAACTTCAAGGCTTTTGCTTTTTTTTTATTCTTTCTTACCCTCCCTTCTTTGATATTACAAAGAATCCAATGCCATGTGGATTCTTTGCCTCCTTTTCCATGGTTTTATTTATTTACCTTTTAGTATAAATTTAGGAATAACAATTATCAGAACTATTTCAATCTTAAATCTTTAAAAAATATATAAGTAAAGGAGGTTGCCTTGTTCAAAGAATCCAAAATTTAACAAGGAGAAAGGGATGCAATTTTGGTAGTCACGTGTGGTCCTTTGGGAATGCCTGAATTCCTATTATAAAGGCAAACACTTTCCAAAGGACAGCCACTCATTTATCAGTGGTGAACACGAGGTTATCTTCCAAATCTGCTAGTTACTTAAAGCCACAGAAACAGCATCATCATCACTGACCTACCATCTATCAGGATGGGAGAGTAAAGCTCTCTAATGTTGCGTGGAGGTGGGCAGGAGAACCCCAAAGAACATGGGGTTGGTTGTCTATTAGAACAGGGCTCTGCTCACTTGCAGAAGAGAAAAGAGGAGAAATGGAGTCATCTCTCCTCCCCGATACAGAGTTGAAGGTCACAGAGAGAAGGCCCTTTTCAGGTAGTAATAAGGATATCCCTGCACAGGTTGCATTATGCACTCCTCCTTCACCTGTTTCTCAAATGGCAGAAGCAATAGCCATCCTGTTAACATAAATGATAACTCTATCACAGAAAAATTATATAAAAAGAAAAATTTACAAGGGAATGGCACTTGCCTCCTCTGCCTCAAGAATATCCTTGCTAAAAATTCAGAAGCCAATATAATCTGTACATTGCTCTGTTTTTATCATGAATTCACATACTATTTTGCTTTTTTTCTCTTTGATAAAACCTGCTTACAAAAGAGCTATGAAGACTAGAATGTTTTTAGATTAGATAACCTGATTGTTTCCTTTATATATTCTCCCCTCTTATAGACTGCAGCAACCATGCTCAACTTTCTCTACCCCCGATCTGGAAGTGTACATTATGTTATGTTATGTTACGTCATGTCATGTCATGTCATGTCATGTCATGTCATGTCATGTCCATGGAATACCACCAGTCATTACCACCATTATTCAGATATTTTAGTCCCTGCTACACACTGTGGAAAGCTCAGAAAAAGCAAGTGAGCTAGATGACTTTTTCTCTTTTATTGAATACAAACAACTAAATAATAGCATTAATATTTTAAACTATGTAAATAAAGAAAATTCAATAAGTTAAAAATAACATTATTTCAATAAGCAATCTCAAAATAAATGATACCGTGTAATTCACTGGATAAATCACCAAGCCCTCAGGCTTGCAAGATAAGTAAATAGGTAAATAAATCCATGATGTTTTTTTAAGGAATAAATTTATAACACACATATTGATAAGAATATAATGTTGCTTAATGTTACTGTTCTTAAGCCCTTGAACTATTGTCCAAGCCAGAGAAAATAATAATTTTTCTTAAAAATTTTCATTATTTATTTTTGACATTTAAAACACAAGTTCTCCAATAAGGACATTATATAAGTACATATCATAATAGAATTGTTCCAAAGGAAAAAAAATCATTTTTCCCCAAGTATTGATGTCTAGTTCAATTATAAATTAATGAGACTGAATTACCAAAGACAATTAAATTTGACATGCATTTGATTCTACTACAATTAGTTGCCAGTTTTCATTAGATTTGAATGCAGCTCATTGTGGGAATTTTATTAAAATTAAATTTTAAAGAAAAAATATGCATTCTCCACCTTTTAATTTTATTATTTACTCCTTTAGGGAAACTTATTTTATATACTTTGGGTTCAGAATTTGCTTAAGGAGAGTATTTGTATTAGTTTAGATTTAAATAAAGAACTTATCAAACAGCTTAAAGACAAATCTTATTAGACATTAAAACTATTCACCATGACTTTTTCTTGTCATAACATATTATTTTTGTGATTCTTGGTTGTTTAAACATAGAATCCCCACTGTACTTTCAAAACACCGCCACTAGGGTTGTAAATAATGGTCAAAGGAGGAACATACAAAATATAAGAGAATCCAATTTCATATTTTTGTCCCAGATGGTCATAGCAAAACTATATTTAGGTTAAAGCAATTTCTTTTTCTGCTCTGATGCACACAACCTTTTAAAATGCCTGCAAGAGAAATATAGACTTCAATGTAAATTGCAAATGACCTTTTAATGCTTTAAACTATTGCTTATATATCTTAAGCTACTATAAACTTTCACAATAAGGAAACTTTTTGCTTCTAGTGTTCTTGTCTTCACATCCATGTATTACCTTGCATTCTTGATATTCGTGTTTGCACATGTGACTATGTGCATGCCCTATAAGGATATACGTAAGCATCATGTTCCTGGAAACAAATGACAAAGCATTCTTTACAGTGATTTGGGTGCCCAATATGATCCTCATTTTTTGATAACACCCCTGTAAGATTTCACTTAACGTCATCGCCAAATAACAGTCACAGAGAAATAAGGATAAAACCTCATTGACAACTGCTGGGTTGCAAATGACAGGCAAGCTCAGATGCTTCAATTAGGATTCAAGAAAGAATGTGTTTTATCCTGGGCAGAACAGGGGAACAGAATATTTGAATAGCAAAAAGAAAGACTTATTTCTCCTTCCAAGAACCAAAAGTGAAAGGCATTTTACAAAAATCACACAGAAATGTTTATACATATATTAAATATATGTGAATAGTATTTAATAGTATCTTAACACAAATATCAAGAGGTAGGCTTTACAACATATTTATACTTATTATAAATATTAACATTTATATTAAATAAGGTAGTCATGGCATCAATTAAATATGTATGTTTTTACAAACCATAAATTCTGTATATCAAAGTGAAAACATAATGTCCTACATATGTGATACTAAATCCCAAAATGGAAATGCACAAGTCTCGTTAAATCAGAAATTCTATTACAGTTCATATCATTTCAATTATATTTACCAGTTATGGAAAATTTAATTCTAAAATATGAGCGATCTGACAAGTGTCATAGATTGTTGTAAAGAAGCTAGCAAGGTACAAAATTGGAGGTACAGGAAAAAATGCTTTATAGGAAGCACTGCACTTATCACACAAGTATGTATATATATTATATACATATATATAATCTCAATTATTCCTCACAACAACCCATCAAGAGAAGTATCATTATGATCATCTCTCTTTTATAGATGAGAAAACTGACATATGTGAATGTTGCGTGCATATTACATATGTGAAAGTCATACAACTGTTGTCCTGATCACTAATTGGCCATGTGTGGATTTGAATTCAGGCAGCCTAATACTGAAGCTCATTGATTTTCACTCCTATACCACATCCATACTGAAAAACATCACAGAAAAGGAGCTCAGAAGCCAACAGATTAAAAACAAGAGGAGAGGGAGCATTCAGACAGCCTTAGTCTTGGAAGACAGAGGAGTGTTCATGTTCTTCGTGGAGAGGAGATAAGACATGATTAAATAATGAATAAATAATAAGTAAACAAATAAATAAACAAGCTCTGTGAGATGTGGAGGGGGTTCTGGTTGTTGGGGCTGATGAGAATTTGGCAAATTAGACTGCATGGCTGCAAGTATCTATGAGCAGATTATTCTCTGAAGAAAGAGTAGGAAAGATCTAATTTCTAGGCCCCTGATTTCACTTTAATTTTGTTACAAAATATATGAAATAGCCATTCTGGAAAAATAATTAGAATAAAATAAGAAAACAAATAAAACAATAGCTGAATAGAAGTAAGGACCCAGTTGAGCCTGGTTAGCACAACATAATAGTAAATGAGAAAATATGTGTGGCAACAGAAATCAATTCATGAAGGAGCCGACAAGGAATAAAAGTAGAGGTGCAGAAAACAGGAAAAACTAAAAACTGCTTTATCCAAAATACTGTAAGAATATATATATATATTCTCCTTTATTTCTCACAATAAGGAAGATTTATTACTTAATATAAAAAAGAAGTGTTATGAATATGGGAGGTATAAAATTAGATTTTGGAGTCTCAGCCTTCTTGAAAGGAAACGTGGAGTATTCCAGTCAAATAACTTAGACATTTAAGTTTGTAATTCACCATCAATGTGTATGACACACAACCATATACTCAAAACAGACAGTAAGGACAGAAGAAAAAAATGGAGACCCAAGTACTACAGTTATAGTGGGAGGCCAAGAAGTTAGGGAAATATAGTTGCAGATGTGGAGAAAATTCTAAAATTTTAGAATCTAAAATTTAGAGTTCAATTCTGTAATATGACTTGACTCTTCAAAAAAAAAATGTGTCTCTTGAGTAGTCAAGAAGACAGAACAGTGGTCTACAAGTGTTGAACAAGGGTTAGGTTCAGTTGCCTTTTCTTGGAAATGTGAAATCTTCCTGAGGTGAGGCTCTGAGAAAAATGTTTGGGGAGAGATTCTAAATTTCAGACATGCAAATGTGACGGAATCAATGATAGAAAAAATGTTTCTGGAAAAGCAATAAATGTTGTTCTCATGGGTCAGAAGGTATGGAGGAGAGGATTTGCTTATTTATGATAAGAAGCTTTCTCATTTGCCACAGAGAAAAAAAGCAGAAGACTCATCATGGAAAAAATGAGAATTTGGGAAAATCAGCAAAGGTCAGGATCTGTGCTAAAGGGCAAGTGCAACTGTAAACGGTACCATACAAAGTTAAGAGCTAGCTGAAAGATAAAAGAAAATTGTTCAGCCAAAATGTATTCATAAAAAAGTTGAAGGGTGCATTTAATTAAAATATTAACTAATTTAAATAAAATATACAAACACCTGAATGTTGGAGAATCAGAGTACAAAGCAGGACTTTGGAAGACTGGCTTACAATGGCCCTGGGCCCTGAAGGGTCACTTCAGGATGGTAGAGTTAGAAATGAAGATTGGCTATTGACTCTGTAGTTAAAGTACTGTGAGTCACAGAGCTTGACCCTTCTATGTTTCCAAGGCACCAAAGACAGGCTTGAGTCAGTAGTTGCCATACAATGCTTTGAAATTATCTTTTGCATTCATTAATGCAATGTTTTAAGTATTGCAAACCTAGGGAAATAGTTGCACATTGCTAGTGACGTTCATGCGCCAAAAACTTCCTTTGTCCCTAGAATAATTAGTGACACTCTATCCTATCCTATGTGGTATCAGTAAATCTGATCCATGACACAACATTGGCAACATGAGTCTTTTCCACCTTTCATTTCACACAGTATGTAATCTTACGAAGTTGTTTCATACAATTACAAAAGAAATTTTACTTTGAGCAACATTATTTCCACAGTTTATTTGCCTCTGTAATACATCAAAAAGGGAGGTTTTCATTATTGGTTCACTTTTTCCATGTGGGTTCTTTCTGTGTTTGCCCCCAAGGCTCTTTAAAGATTTTTCCTCTGTCTAGGCTAATCTTTTGAAGTTCTGTTATTTCTGTCATCTAACTCATGTCTACATGACAGCAAACAAATGTTTCAGCAGGAATAATTGGTTCCTAGAGGAATGGGAGGCATCCTCCGATGTCCAAACAAAATCATTAAAGTAGTTCTTTGCATTTGGGAGAACTGAAGATGTTCCTGCATCAAACTTTTCGTAGTGGTTTAATAATCAAAACTAATATATAGTCGTATGATGGAGTTGAAAACATTACACTCGGTATTGTAAGCTCCCTGGGACTGCCCACACCTAACTTTCCTCCCAGAACTGTCTCTAGCACCTTTTTGGAGATACCTACCCCTTTCTCTCCCACTACACATCTTTCTTTATGATCTCCTGTACTAAAAACTCTGCCTCCGAGCCTGAATTACCATTTTAAATTTAGCTAGTAAGAGCAAATATCATGAATTCTCCATTATTTTGACAGGATTAAAATTGCTCTGGTGATTCATTAATCAACTTATCAAATATGGAGTAGGATAGTGAATATACTAATTGAAAGTCAAGAAATAGAGCTTAATTGTTTAATGTCAAAAGCTCAGGGACAGATTTCAGGTAATTGCTGGGAAGCCTATTCACATGAGTTCTAAAAAAGAAGCACTTAATCTAGGTTAAACTAAAGACACTTTGTAATTATTTGGAAAGGGTTTCATGGGCACATACCTCAATATGCATTAAATAAGTAACTTAAATAAAATAGTGTGCTCAGTTGTGAATAAAATGTTAATTGCAAACTGATATAAAATTATAAAAATGAAAAATTACATGCATGCAAAAATAAAAAAAGAGAGAAATTACACTGTTACAAACATGCATGTAAAACAAATTATGTTCTCAAAGGAAAGCAGCAACTATTACCTATGTGGAGGACATAATTTGCTTTTAACATAGGCTGCTGAGCAACTATTCACTATTCATTGTTATGTTGGTTGCACACATTAAAATGACCATGTCTCTAAACTTTCAAACTGAGCAGAGAAATTTAACAGTTTAGTCTCAAGTTAGAGAAACCCTAATTTCTATGAACGCATATAAAAATGGCTTACATATATCAAGATGATTTTACAACCTTTTTTTTCTTCAGTCATAAGTCTAGGAAATGAGAGTAGAAACAGATGAGCCTGAAGCACTTTGAAGTTTAAGGAATGTTTAAAATACAAAATCTTAAATGGCTACAATAGTCAGGACTATTGAGAATAAGTTCCATCCAGTTCAGACATATTTCTTCAGATCAAGCATCACACTTCAACCTGCCTTATAAGGCCTGAACACTAGGATGTCTTGCCAGCACATCAGTTTTAAAAAGTCTCAAAATAAACTTTAATGTAGCTTCTTCTCCAAGTTGGATCCTCTACTCTCCTTTTTTAGGTTGTTGCTTAATTATATTTCTACTGATTATATTACCCTCTCAGTCATCGAGGCATTGTTTTCAATATTGAGTTTGTTATTGAATGCTGAGTGAAAAAGCAAAATGCAAATAATTTATATATTTAAATGCACATTAGAAATATCAAATATGGCAGATATAAGATACATGAATTATATACATCAAACTCTTGGTGGCAGTTGGTGGAGTTGGTGAATAATGCCATCTCAAGCTTTATTTTATATTTATTTATTTTAGAATTAAAAATAAAGCTAAATTTTAAAATATTGGTTCTGTATGATGGGAATTCAGATGTTTCATATCTTTCTGCTTTTTAAAATCATTTCTTCAAAGCAAATACATGTGTGTATTTATATGTACCTATATGTGTAAGACAAAAGTATCAAAGAATAAAGAAAGAACAGAAAAGAGAACAATAGAATGGGAAAATATAATCAATACAGGACAGAATTAATAGTCAAAGTACGCAGAGATAGAGTATATAATGCAAACCATACAGTTGTCTTTTCCTATTCTCACCATTCCTGCCTGTCCTATCCTGTTTATAAACTTATTATCTATTATCTGGAAAATGTAACAAAGTCATGCAATAGGTTACCCTGATTATAAACTCTCTTTAATTCAAAGCAGGTTCTACATGATGTCAGTTTATACTCTTTTATATCTTTATAAACACTTATTACAAATTGAATAAAAAATATTAATTTTAAATCAATATTCAACACCTATGGTGAACTGGCACATGACTACCTTAATTCTATTGTTTCAAAAATACTGTACATGTTACAGGTCTGTTTTCTGTAGTTATCTATAGTCCTCAATCACAAGTGCCTTATGCTATGCTTCTATGTCATACTAACATACACACCTTCTAAATTTTAAGGTTTAAGGTTCTACTCAAATGCCATCTCATCTCTAAATATTTCCCAATTACAAATAATAGATGTGATGTCTCCATCCTCTGATTTTACATAAAAATTAAGCTCTAAATTTGGCACTTACCAGTTTTGGCTTCATAATTGTTAACTTGTGTAACTTTCCTTTTTTCTAGTGTTTAAGATCTTGAAGGATGGTTTGTAGTTATATTCGTTTACATATTCCCCAAAATGCATAGTGCAGCATATTGTACTAAGTAAACAGAAATATTGCCAAATATATATTAGTTATCCATAGGTGTCAGGAAATGTTTCTGGATTCAGCAAAACATTATGTTTCTTATAGTGCTCTTTCCTGTGACGCACAAGCAACATATTAAATTCTGATCACCAACAGATTCCATTCACAGCCCTTTTACAGAGGGGAATTTTGTATCCTTTTCTATTTTCAGTGTCAATAAAGAACTTCCTTTTCAACCACAAGAATTATACCAATGACAGTAAATTTGAAGAAAGAAATTAGGAAACTGTCAACCCTTTTTTCTCAAAGGGCTCTTTGACCACCATGCAAATTTGTCCACAGGGCCCTCTGGATTCTTCATCCCATGAGTTGTGGTATTGTATGACTTTTTTGCCAGGATAAAATCCTACCTAATGGTTCTAGGTAGTAGACATATTATTTTCCCAGTTATTATGCTGATTCTTTAATCTTCTTCTCCTGTCTCCTTTAAATAAAGAAAATTGCTGGCCAGCGACAGTGTCTCATGCTTGTAACCCCAACAATTTGGGAGGCTGAGGCAGGAGGATCGTTTGAGACCAGCTGTGCGAGATCAGGCCTGGGCAACATAGTGAGACCTCATCTCTACAAAAAATTACAAAATTTAGCCAGGTTTGATGGCAGGCACTGTTTTCCCAGCTATTTGGGAGGCTGAGGGAGGATGATTACTTGAGCCAAGGAGGTCCAGGCTGTAGTAAGCCTTGATCCTGCCACTGCACTCCAGCCTGAGCAACAGAGTGAGAACCCAAATTGAGAGGGGGGGAGGGAGGGAGGGAGAGAGAGAGGGAGAGAGAGAGAGAGAAAGAAGAAAGAAAAAGAAAGAAAGAAAGAAAGAAAGAAAGAAAGAAAGAAAGAAAGAAAGAAAGAAAGAAAGAAAGAAAGAAAAAGAAAGAGAAAGAGAAATGGTTCTGGCAAATGAAGATTACAAAAAAGAGTTGAACTACCTCACTTCCCATTGAAACAATCCTGGCTTCCATGCTGTCTTTGCTTGATGTACAATTTGATATGTCCCTGTGTCTTTAAAAAATAAACTCCTTAAGAACAGAGATCAACTTTATTTTCTTCAAAGCACCATGCATGTAAATGACTTATTAATTTATTATATGAAGCAGAAAAATGCACCCTTCATTACTCCCAGTATCTTTCTCCTATATTGTCTTCATTTGACATAGGATGACAACTGCTACCCTGACAACTAACACGGAAACACAGCATTCATCCTGCTGACATTATTTAGGAAAATCACAAAGAGGGTTTTACTAAAAGGTTTATACAGTTAAGAAACTATTTCTGCTTTAGTTTGGCAAATAAAAATATGATCCCTATTTATTAGATAACGATACATAAAATTATTAATACATCTACATAAAATGAAAGTCATCTTCAATTGCATTACATCAAAATATACTATATATTTTTGTATATATAAGAATGGTCATTTTCTCTTTCTTTCAATAAAAATTTAATTATAATTTACATATTATTTTGTAGCTTACTTCTGTATTTTCTCACATTTTATAATTATAATACTTTCACATATTATTGATTGCAACAAGTAACAAAATATGTAAAGGTACCTAGCGAAATATGGTTTCAGATTTGTATTATTTTAAGTGGTATTCAGGCAAAGGATTGCTTCTTTTTATTGGGCTGATTAGATGAGTTTTCTGTTTTCTATACAGGTGACACAAAATTAAGTAAAAATTAGAAGTCTGGGACACCCAATGCAACATAAGTCTGCCAATATTTTTAATAATTAAATAAGGTAATCAAAATTCAAATAGAGTTTAAAATTATGAAATGAGAGGCAAATTTAACAATATATCTATATAATTATTTAAATTAGAAATACAGAAGTTATTTGAAACAGCCCATGAGAAAATGAGTGAACTGTAAGAATTGAAGAAATTATCTGAAATGTGTCCTCAAAATCAAAGTATCAGAACTAGCAATGAGTATTTACAAAATATAAAAATAGTGGGAGGGGATTAAAAAATAAGGGAAAGAAGATATTTTAGATATCATGACTAAATGTTTTCTGTTAATGATAGACACATGTACTCAAAATCAACAAATACAATGAACACATAAATGATCAATATAAACTAAATATAAAATAAATGCACATCTGTTATAAATATCACTTATAGCCACACACCAAAGACAAAGAGGAGATATTAGAGGTGACTAGAGGCAAAAGATAAGTTACCTAGAAAGAATTACCTGCATAGTTATCATAGCAGAAACAGGAAAAAGAACAGTAGAGTAATTTTTTCAAAATATCAAGAGAAAATGTCTACAGACTAAAATTCATTTACAAAATATATTATATACAAAGATATATAGATACATATTTTAAGTGATGTGATGTGAAGACAGTGTTAATTATACAAAAACCTAAGAGAGTATATCAGCAATAGATCTCACAAAACAATCTCAAAAATGTGTTTTTAAAAGAATAAGAAAATGATATAGAAGAAAAGCTCTGAAATAAAAAAAAATAGTGAGAGAAGAAAGTGGTAAACACTTGGGCAGACCTAACCACATATTAATGACAAATATGTTAAAAGAGAAGAAAAAAGGTAGATGACACTTAATTGGAAAGCCATGTGAGGCTGGATAAGAAACATGACTGGAGATAGAGCTGTCTATAATCTTCAAAATATTTATAAAGATATGACATTAATATATTTTATTTTCTATTAAACCACATCTGGAGTTTAAATAGTAAAAGTAAACATTAAGAAAACAAATAGAATATGTACCTTACAAATGAATGTGAGAGTAATATTATATAAGAAAATAATGTATTTCTAAGGCCAAAGAAAACATGAAAATATGCTAAAAATAACACTTCGGGTTGTGTCTATGCTGAAATAGCTGGGACAAAAATAAAGTTCCATAGAGAACAACTCTACAAGCTAAGTATTAGATAGATAGAAGTCTAGATGAAAAATGGAGCAATATAGAGAGATGGATTTAGATGTATAACACAGGTAGATTATATATATAGCTATACTCATTACAAATATTTAAGTTTAACATACATGGACTTATGTATTATATATTTATACTATTTATTTGTATATTGCATAATATTTATACATACATACATATACACAGACATATGATTCCTTAAAATTTTTAATAAAGCACTCATATCAACCAGAATTGTGAGACCAAAACAGGGAGAAGGGTAAACCGACATAATTCTTGAATTATCCTTGTGATTTTCCCCTTGATATATGCATCTGCCTATTTGAACTGACATTAAAATAAACATGTAACTATCAACAGTATCACTAGCCTGAGGTAAACAAATATTAGACTTTAAAATTATCAACCATTCAATATTTAAGAAATCAAAGACCCTGAAAATTTGTGTACAATCTCTTCAAGACACTTGTCAACTTCTACAATAAATGATAACTTTTTTGAAAAGTAGTAAAAGTTAGAAGTAAATAGCTTAATAGTTAATGGTCATAAGACAAATCACAATAAAAATTACAAAACTCTTAAAATTAAATGACCAAGATAGCATTATGCATAAAAACTTATGGTTTGCATCTTTCTACTTTAGAAGAAAACTCTAAGTGTTTATATTGGGGGAAAAAGAAAGAATAGAGTTAAGAGAATAAATTAATAAAATTAAAAATAAAGATAAAATTTACAATCTGGAAAACTGTCTCTTGACAGGTGAATTTTAGTGGCTATGAGAATACCCCTCATAGATCTCCATGGAAAGGAATTATGTTGGTCAGGACTGTCATGTTTACTTTGATATCTACCATCATGTTTGCATCAGGTCTAAAACTTGGGCTTCTTCCAGTCAGTGACTAAGAACAGTAGGGATAATAATGCAGGTTTAACCCTGGAAAATGTGGGACTGTTAAGAGTATGACACTAGCTCAAGGACTCCCCATATGGCTTGCCACATTTTTTTTAGACTGGGCAGCAGTATAGGGCATGTTCACCCAACCTTTTATTCTTTTCTTCTTTTCTTTGGTGAGACTTGCCAGTGTTCTGACAGCTCTCTGAGTTTCTCACCAGTTCCCTCCCCATTTGCTCTTATACAGGCCATTTTCCTTAATTAAACTGTGGCGAATTTCATTCATTCTTAACATCTGTTTCTTATAAGACCCAGGCTAACAGATAAAATAAAATAAAATCACTTTTTCAAGGTTAACAACAAAAAAAGAGAGAAAAGACAGCATGAATAAATAGCAGAAATTAAAATATGGCAATTATAGATAGAATAGATTGTTTTAAAGATGAAAGAATTATGAACAAATTTGTGCAAATAAAATTGAAAATCCAGACAAAATTTAAAAACTTGTTTAAAAATATGACTTTCTAAAACTGACCAAAGAGAGCAAGAAAGAGCCTAATTAGATGGAAGCAGTTCAAAAGTCAAATAACTTGTTAAAATCTTTGCCAAAATGAAAAAAAAGTTACTGAGAGGTCTATCAAATATTTGAAAACAAGATTACTCCAGTGTTCTTAAAAATCTTTCCAAAATTAGGAAAGGAGGTACAGAAAGGCAAAAATAAAACTCCACCAGGTATGTTTAAAGAGATAAATATTATGTTAATGATAATTGTATTTTATATTTAGGTCTATGGTCCATTTTGATGTAAATTTCTGTGAAAATTTTAAGGTCTATGTACACTCTTTTTTTTTCTTTATAAATGTCCTATTGTTCCAGCATTATTTGTTGAAAAGATTATCATTTCTCAATGCTCTTACCTTCACTTCTTTGCCAAAGATTAGTTGACTTTTAGCTTCACTGATCTATTTGTTCTTTACCAATACCACACTAGTTTGATTAATATAGCTTTATAGTAAGTCTCGAAGTCAAGTAGTGTCAGTTCTTTGCTCTCCTCTAAATAGTTTTGGATATGCTAGGTCTTTTGCAAAACTATAAAATTTCTAGAAGATAACACAGGAAAAATCTAGAGGATCTTGAGTATGACAGTGACTTTTTAATTGTGACACCAAAGGCACAATCTGTGAAATAAATAATTGATAAACTAGACTTCATTAAAATTTAATGACGTCACAAAATCAGCAAACAAGCCACAGACTGGAATAAAGTATTCAGAAAAAAAATATATATATATTTTATATGTATATAAAACATATATTATATATGTATATAAAATATATATTCTATGTATATAAAATATATATATATGTCTGCTAAAAGACTGTTATCCAAATATACAAAGAACACTTAGAACCCAACTATAAGAAGATAAGAAACCTGACTTTTAAAAAATGTGAATAAAAGATCTGAAAAGACACTTCAACAAAGAAGATATTCAGATGGCAAATGAACTTATGAAAAGATGCTCAACATCATATGTTATCAGGATATTGAATATTAAAACAACTGGACAACAACTTCGGGTCATCTCCTACTCTGGGAGCTTTTCTGTCCTCTTAATAAATTCTGCTGTCTATTCCGCACGCACAGCAATTGAATTGTCCTACGTGTGCCACTCACGACAGAAGGAATATCCAGATTCCTGAAGCCTAAAAGTCTTGAATAGGTTAAAGCTAAGGTCTACATTGAGACATATAACAAAACTGTTAAAAGTTAAAGACAAAGAGAACTTTGAAAGCAGTAAGAAAGAAGAGACTTGTCACATACAAGGGAGCCTCCACAAAATTACAAATAAATTTATCAGCAGAAACTTTGCAGGCTAAGAGTGGGATAATATATTCAAATTACCAAAAGTGAAAAAAACCTGGTAACCAAGAATCTGATACCCAGCAAACCTTTAAGAAGGAAGGAGAGCTAAAGACAAACAGATAAACAAAAACTGAGGAAGTCCATCCTAACTAGACCAATCTTACAAGAAATGCTAAAGGGAGTTCTTCAAGCTGAACTAAAAACATGCTAAATGATAACACAAAAGCATATAAAAGCATAAAAGTATAAATGTCATTCCTAATGATAAATATTAAATAAAATAACAAAATATTGTAAAAAAAAGTGTCTCAACAGGTGTACTGCATGAAACAGAGTAACTTAAGGATGACTAAAGAATAAATACGCATTTCTTATTTAAAAAAAAAAACTCAGAACAACTCTGTTTAGTGAAATTATGTCATCTTATAGTGGAAAAATTGGATTTAAAGAGGTTAATAAATGTGACATTATTAAATGATAAAAAAAAGTAAAATAAATAAATAAATTCTGCTTTCTCAACTGCAATAACAACAACAACAAAAAACTGACATCTTCTTCACACCTACTAGAATGATCAAAATCCGAAACATTGACAACACCAAATGCTGATGAGGATGTAAACATTGACAACACCAAATGCTGATGAGGATGTAAATCTTAATTCATTGCTGGTGGAAATGTGAAATGAAACAATCACTTTAAAAGACAGTTTCGGAAGTTTCTTGCGAAACTAAATATACTCCTAACAACATATTCCAACATATTCCAAAAATCATGTTTTGGTATTTACACAGGTGAGTTCAAAACTTATGTCTACACAAGAGCCTAAAACAGGTGTTTTTAGGAGCTTTATTTATAATTGCCAAAAAGAAACAAAGATGTCTTCGGTAAATGAAAGGATATATAAACAGGTACATCTGGATAATGAAATACTACTGAGCACCAAAAAGAAACGAGCTATCAAAACATGAAAAAAAGGGGGAAGTAAACTTAAATACGTATAACTAAAGGAAAGGAAAGAAACCGCTCTGAAGAGGCTTCTATTAAAAAAATTGTATAATTCCAAGTATATGAAATTCTGGAGAGAGCAAAAGGAGACAATAAAAAGGTCAGTGATTGCCAGGAGTCTGTAGGGGAAGAGGGATGGATATAAAGAGCATAGAAGCCAGGCTCGGTGGCTCAGCCTCTAATCCCAGTGCTTTGAGAGGCTGAGGTGAGTGGATTGCCTGAGCCCGTGAGTTCGAGACCCGCCTGGGCAACTTGGCAAGACCTCATCTCTACAATAAAAATCAAAAAAATCAGCCGGGTGTGGTACTGCATGCCTGTAATTCCAGCTACTCGGAAGGCTGAGACAGAAGGATCGCCGGAGCCCAGCAGATCAAGGCTGTGGTGGCTGAGAGCGGCCAGTGCACTCCAGTCTGGGTGACAGAGTGAGACTCCAACTGAAAAAAAAAAAAAAAAGAGCATAGAGAATGTTTAGGACAATGAAACTATCCAGTATGATATTATAATGGTGGATACATGCTATTATATATTTGTCAAAACCCATAGATTATACAATCCAGGAGCAAATCTTAATGTAGACTATGGATTTTGGGTGATGATGTTTTATTATAGGTTCATTGATTTTTTAACAAATGATCCACTGTGGTGTGAGATGTTAATAGTAGGGGATATTGGGTGAGGAGGGGCAGGATGTATATAGAAACTTTCTGTATTATCTGCTCAATTTTTCTGAAACCCTAAAACTGCTCTTAAAAAATGTTATCTTTTAAAAAGAATATAGTAAAGTATAAATATTTGTGTACCATTTTAAGAAAATAAAGCACAATGTTGACAACGATAACATAAATGCTTATTTAAATACTTTTAAAAATCTCATTTTTGATCACTCTAGCTTCCTGGTATCAAAGAAAAATACTAAAAATTGATCAGAAGAAATTTCTGCCCACTCCTTGAGATCGGTCTTCACTACAGAGAGTCAGTTTGCTGGATACAAACTGTCCAGCTAGTCCAAGTGCCTCTAGTGAAGTACTACAGGATATCTGCACTGTACACAGCAGCAGTAGTGCCCATCTGTCCCAGGCTGGTCATCCTAGATTTCTGGTGTCTACAAATATGATGACATCCTGGACGATAGAATGTGACATTGATATTAAAGCATGACTAACAGGTTGCTGAGATGCAACACCTACTCCAGAGTCCACACTGGGGTGACTTAGACCTTGGAGGCCTACATCAAAGTTTGACAGCCACCTCTTTCTGTCCAATCTGCCTCCTTTTTTTTGGTCACAATTATTGATCTTTAATAAGTACTTCACCCCCCAGACTTTCATTGTCTGCTTCCAGATGACTCTATCTGCAAGACATTAATTATGTAAAATACATCCTCTTATATGTATCCATAACTTTTCACAAATTTTAAATTTTTATAAGTATTTCTAATTTGTAACAGAAAAAAGTGGCAATATCTATTGTTCTTATGTTTTTCTTAATCGCAGTGTCATCATGTACTTTACACCAAATTGCTTTATTAATTTTATTTTCAATTATTGATAATGTTCAACAAAAACTAAATAATATACATTGTTGATTATATAAAATTACAAATCTGATTAATATTCACTATATCATATAATTCCCAAATATAAAAACTAAAAAACTCCTACTTTTAAGTTTGAATTACTATATATTTCAGAAGAATAATAATTGGAAGCTGTATTCATACTTTAAATGGATTGTTTTATGTTTTCCACACATTTTACAGAAACTTCTTGGATGTTAATACCTGGTATGTTTTCATCTCTTTCCTGATTAATATATTTATATACTTTGCAAATAAATTTAAAATTTGAGAATCTTAATCTTGTGATTGACACAATAAATACAAAAGCATCACTCATTCAACATGAATTAGATTCATGTTGAATTAATATTCATAATAACCAATATTATGTGTTGTCAGTCAGAAACAATGAGAATTTCTTATTTTTTATTTTATTAATTTTTTTATATTAAAGATGGGTACAATTCAAGATTAGGCATAAACTGACCATTGTACAGGTAAGGTTTGAGCCTCCCTTTGGTCCCCACTTCACCTGGTTTGAGATCTAGTACCCTTATTAATGTTATGTGCCTCCCCTTCCTCCCCTAGCAGTGTCCCACTACTGCCAATCCTTTTCTTATAGTATTATGGTAAATGTTCAGGGTCTGCTTATGAAGGAGAACATTCGGTACTCAGTTATTTGTTTCTGTGAGAGATTACTGAGTATGATAGACTCAGTTATTTGTTTCTGTGATAGATCACTGAGTATGATAGACTCTAAATCTATACAAGTTGCTGTGAAGTCCATTTATTTGTCCTTCTTCATGACTGTGTAATATTCCATTGTGTACGCAGTTATTTGTTTCTGTGATAGATCACTGAGTATAATAGACTCTAAATCTATACAAATTGCTGTGAAGTTCATTTATTTGTCCTTCTTCATGGCTGTGTAATATTCCATTGTGTAATACGTACCACTTATTTTATCTAGTACAGTTTTGATGGGCAGCACAGTTGGTTCCATGTTTTTTCTATGGTGAATAGTGCTGCAATAAACATGTCTGTGAAGGTATCTTTTTGGTAGAATGATTTGAATTCCTCTGGGTATATGCCCAATAGGGGGATTGCTGGGTCATATGGAAGGTCAATTTCTAGTTCTTTTAGAAATCACCACACTGTTTTCCAAAGAGGTTGCACTAGTTTGCATTCCCACTAGCAGCATGGAAGTGCTCCCTTATCTCTGCATCCTCACCAGTATCTGTTGTTTTTTGTTTTATTTAATGATGGCCATTCTTACTGGAGCTAGGTGGTATCTCAAAGTGGTTTTGATTTGCATTTCTCTGATGATTAGTGAAGCTGAGCACTTTTTCATGTATCTGTTGACTATCTGTATGTCTTCTTTTGAGAAGTGTCTATTCATATCTTTTGCCCAGTCGGGCTCGGTGGCTCAGCCTGTAATCCCAGCGCTTTGGGAGGCTGAGGTGAGTGGATTGCCTGAGCCCACGGGTTCGAGACCCACCTGGGCAACTTGGCGAGACCTCATCTCTACAATAAATCAAAAATTAGTTGGGCATGGTAGCGTGCACCCGTAGTTCCAGCTACTTGGAAGGCTGAGGCGGAAGGATCACCAGAGCCCAGCAGGTTGAGGCTGCGGTGGCCAGAAGCGGCCACTGCACTCCAGTCTGGGTGACAGAGTGAGACTCCAACTCAAAAAAAAACACACAAAAAAACCCCATATCTTTTGTCCACTTTTTAATGGAGCTAGTTGTTATTCCTTTCAGCACATTTGAATTCCTTGTAAATTCTGGATGTTAGGACTTTGTCAGATACGCAGTTTGCAAATATTTTTTTCCATTCTGTGTGCTGTCTCCCCATTCTCTTGATAGTTTCTTTTACTTTGCAGAATTATTTCAGTTTAATGAGGTCCCACTTGTCTATGTTATCTCTTATGGCATGGACATCTGGGATTTTGATCAGGAATTATTTGCCTACTCCAATTCACATAAGGGTCTTTCACTTCTCTGGTTAGGAAGATGACAAGGTACTTCATTTTATTTTTTGTGGTTATTGTGAATGGGATCGTGTTTTTTATTTAGTTCTCTGCCTGTTTGTTGTTGGCGTATAATAATGTGACTGCTTTTTGTACATGTATATGGTACCCCAAGATTTTGCCAAAGTCCTTTATTAGTGCAAAGAGGTTTTTGACAGACTATCTTGGATTATTGTGATATAGTATCATATTGTCAGCAAAGAGGGATAATTTAACTTCCTCTTTTCTTATTTGGATACCCCTGTTTTCCTTCTCTTGTCTAATTGCTCTAACTAAGACTTCCAACAAAATGTTGAACAGAGGGGTGAGATTGGGCAGCCTTGTTTTGTTCTTTTTTTCAGGGGAAATGCTTACTGCTTCTGTCTGTTTAGCAATATGTTGTCTATGGGTTTATCATAGATGGTTCCTGCTATTTTAAGGTATGTTCCATCTATGACTGGGTGTTCCAGGGCTTTTTATCAAGAAGGGATGCTGGATTTTACCAAATTCTTTTTCTGCATCTAATGATATTATCATGTGGTTCTTGTTTCTACATGTGTTGATGTATTTAATTACATGTATGGTCTTGAGGATGTTGAACCAGCCCTGCATCCTGGGGATGAAGCCTACTTGATCATGGTGAATGATTTTTGAAATGTGTTGTTGGATTTAATTTGCTAGAATCTTATTGGGGATTTTTGTATCTATGTTCATCAGGAATATTAGCCTGTAATTCTCTCTTTTTTTTTTTGTTTGATCTTTACCCAGTTTGGGTATCATTGTGATGTTAGTTTCATGAAATGATTTGGGGAGAGTTCCATCTTTCTCAATTGCCTGAAATACTTTTAATAGGATTGGTGTCAGCTCTTCCTTGTATGTTTTATAGAATTCTACGGGAAAGCCACTTGGTCCAGGACTATTTTTTGTAGGTAGTTTCCATGAGACAGAGTCAATTTCCTGGGATGTTATTGGCCTATTTAGTGTCTCAATGTCTTCTTGTTTCAACTTTGGGAGGATGTGTGATGTCAGAAAGTCCTCCATTTCATTTAGGTTATTGAGTTTGTTTTCATACAGGTGTGCATAGTAATCTCTGATTCTCTTTTGTGTTTCTTTGTGGATAGTAGTGATTTGGTCTTTTACATTTCTGGTTGTGTTTATTTGGGCTTTTTCTCTCTTTTTTTTGATCATTCTGGCTAGAGGTTCATCAATCGTGTTTATCCTTTTCAAAGAAACAGCTATTTATTTTGCTGATTTTTTCTGATATTTTTGTCTTCTATGTCCCATATTTGGACTTTTATTTTGGTGATCTGGGTTCTCCAGCTTAAGTTAGGGTTCTGGTGGTCTTGTCTTTCCAGCTTCCTTTGGTGATTTGTTAGACTGTTAATTGTGATTTTTCTATTTTCTTGATGTGTGTTCATAGAGTTATAAATTCCCCTCTTAGAACTGTTTTCATGGCACACAGAAGTTTTGGTAAAATATTTCTTCATTTTCATTTGTTTCCAGAATGTTTCAAGATGTTTCTTCATTTTCATTTGTTTCCAGAATGTTTTAATTTCTGTTTTGATTTCTGTGCTGATCCAGGAGTCATTCAGCAGCATTCCATTTATTGTCCATTGCAGGGGGTCAGCCCCTACAAAGAGATTTAGAGGGTCCCTGAAAGGTGTGGTGGCATCAGTGATTATTCTGGAGAAATAAAGAGAAAGAAAGAAAGGGAGAAAGAAAGAGACTGGACTCTGTCTAGTGCAGAAGCCATTTTAATGGGACGAACCATAAGACTTTTGTCCTAAAGTTTCACAGATTAAATCACAAGATTTTCACGTGAACACAAAGCCAGGTGGGTGAGGGACATCCCCCTCCCACCAGGTGTTTCCTCAGGCATGAGGAAAAACAATCCTAATTAAATCACAAAACTTTTACATAAACATAAAGCCAGGTGAATGTGATAACCATTACACTATGAAAACTCTTAATTATAGCCCAAACCAGTTCCTAGGGAATGTGGCCCAGCCCAAAGTTCGTGCCGGGCCATTTCTAGTAACTCTAAATTAAGATTGAAACAGCACTTTATATGTATATACTAATTCTACAAATATAATCTTATAAAGAAGCTTATAAGGGATTAAAGGTTCCCAAATGTGACCTGAGTTTGAATTAAGTTTAAAGCCAAAATCACAGTCTGTGAGAAACGGGAACAATGGACTCTTAAAGGAAGCCATGCTTGTTGTACTCACAGAGCTTCATGCTTAGATCATCAAAGTCCCTGCTAATGGGATGTGTCAAACAGCAAGTAAGGGAAGAGGGAATGGGCCATCAGCTCCTGAACTCATCCTAGTGGTCTCAGGGTCTGCAGCCCACCTGGATCCCTAACCGCTCAGACAGGCCTCTTCGGATATCTCCCAACACTCCATGTCTTTGAGTATTTGGGGGGAATTATGTTGGTGTTAGTATTTATTCTTATTCCACTATGGTCTGAAAAGTTGCATGACAGTATTTTGATCTTATGAAATTTGTTTATGCTTGACTTATGGTCAAGGATATGAACAGTCTTGGAGTATCTTGCATGTGATGATGAGTTGAATGTATATTCTGTGGTTGTTGGGTGGAGTGTTCTGTAGATATCTAATAAGTACATTTGGTCAAGCATCAAGTTGAGGTTCCAGATCTCTTTGTTGGTTTTCTGTTTCTATTATCTATCTAGGCTTGTTAGTGAGGTATTTAAGTCCCCAGCTATGATAGTGTTAGAGTCAACGTCTTTTTTTAGTTTACTTAGTAGTTGCTTTATATAAGTTGGTGCTCCTGTGTTGGGTGTATATATGATAAGGTTAAATATTATTTTTTGATGGGTTGAGACTTTATCATTATGTAGTGTCTTTCCATATATTCTTTACTTTTTGATAACTTAAAGGTTGCTTTGTCTGATATTAAGATAGCAACTCTTGTCATGTTTTGTGATTTGTTCACCTGGAAATTCATTTTCCATCCTCTAACTTTCAGTCTGTGTGTGTCCCTGGTGGTGAGATGAGTTTCCTAGATGCAGCAAATTATTGGGTTGTGTTTTTTCTCCACCTTGCCATCCTATGTCTTTTCAGTGGTGCATTTAGACCATTCACATTCAGGCTGTTTGTTGAAATGTGAGTGTTTATCCCCATCATGAGGTTCTTATAGTTTTTTCTTTGTTTATTTTCTTTGAACTTTGGGTTGATGTATGTGTGTGTTTTCAAGTTTGCAGTCACAACGTACTCTCTGTGGATTCTCCGTTGTCCTGTTCTCTTGGGAAGTGTGTGGTTGTTCTTTTTTCTTTCTTCTGTGCTTAATGCCTGTTTAAACATTTCATGTAGAGCTGCCCTGGAAGCTGCATAATTTCTTAGGAATTAGATGTCTGGGAAGGATTTTAATTCTCCATCACTGATGAAGCTGATCTTGGCTCAGTAGGAAATTCTTAGTTGAAAGTGTTTATGTTTGAGTACTCATTGGACTACAGTTCCTTCTAGCTTGTAGTGTTTCTGCTGATAGGTCTGCTGCTATTTTGGTTGGTCTTCCCCTGTAGGTAGTCTGAACTTTCTCTCTTGCTGCCTCTAGGATTTTTTCTTTAGTACTTATTTTGTGTAGGTGAATTACTATGTGTCTAGGGGTTAGTCTTCTCATTTGATGTCTTATGGAGGTTCTCTCTATCACTTGTGTTTGGATGGTAATTTCTCTGGTGAGATGGGGAATATTTTCTTGTTTAACTTCCTGGAATACTTTCTCCAAGATGTTCTTCATTTTCCTTTCTTCTGGGATACTAGTCAGGTATAAGTTCAACATCTTGATAGAATTGTACATCTCTTAGAGGCTTTGTTCTTTCTTTCTGAGTTTTCTATGTTTTCTACAGATTGGGTTAATTCCATGTTTTAATCTTCAAACTCTGAGATTCTTTCTTCTGCTTGATTAGTTCTGCATCCCATGCTTTGTCATCTTGCTATTTATTTCCTGGATAAAGTGTTTTTTGGCCTAAATCTCTGTTACAAGTCCTTTCAGTGTTGCAACTTGTCTTTCTTGAGTCTTATTCACTCTTTCCATCCATTCCCTAATCCCTATTGTATTCTAAGGCATTCATGAGTGACTTCCTTTGTTTGGGCTCTGAAGTCTGCTTTTTCAGGCATTGTCTCTTTGGGACACTGGAAATTGCCTGTAGTCTTCTGTTGATCTGTCCTCATTTGTAACAGATCTCTTTCTTTTCTCTTTAATTCCATTATTCAGTGACTGTGGGAGGGGCTTTGAATTCTGATGTTTGCTTGACCCTCTATTCTTCCCTGATCAGGACTCTGGATTTGTCCTATTTTGAAACTGGACTGGGGTTGAGATGCTTTGCTGTTTCTTGTAGTTTTGAGAGTCGAATAAGGTGGAGAATGAAGAGCTAGAATTCAGAAACTACTTACAAATCACAATGTTCACTGACTGGATATGGGTTTCCTGAGACTCACTCCCCACCACCACTCTATATGACAATGCAGTGGGTATATGTGCATTCCCCCTGAGTCTAAGATAAAGTGATGACAATGAGAAGAACTGAGAAAATTAGAACAAAAAAGGAAGAACAAAAAATATTAAAATACCAAAACAAGAACAAAACACAGAAAAATAAAAGCAGAAACCAAAGCAAAAAATACACACACACACACACACACACACACACACACACACACACACAAAACAAACAGAAAAAAACCCAAATAAACCTCCAAAGAAACAAAAATCATGAAAACTGAACACACACACACAACACAAAAGGAGAAGAAAAAATTAAAAAGAGGTGAAATGCAAATCAAACCCTCACACATGCATTCACACACACATTAAACTAAAAAAGAGAACAAAAATAAGAAACTGAAAGATGAACACTCTGTCATTCATACACACACATAAACAGAAAAAAAATAGAAGGAAAAAGGGAAAAAGATGAAAGAAAGAGAACAAAGGAGGGATGGAAATCAAAACCCCATGCACACATTCATGCACAAAGAAAAAAATGTAAAAAGAAAAATTTCTGAGCAACAGACACCCTTTTGTGGCAAGCTCTGTAATTGTTCCTCTCAGCTGCTCATGGATAAACCCCTCTGCTGTCTCCTGTAGAGCTACTGCCTCATTCACAATCTCTCCAGTGCCTGGCCCAGGGACAGAGGAATGGGAGATGTGAGTGGGGGGCTCCAATCCTCCCTTCCCACTTTCTTATGGCCAGAGGGTCCCCTCTGGGGAGGAGGTACACAATTGTCTATTCCCTAGATACTGGGAGGGGGTGCCCAGCCAGGCTTATCCTGGTGTAGAGTCCTCCTATTGCAGCTGACATCCAGGTTCCACCTGGGTTCATCCCTCTCAGTCATACCCCAGCAATGTTGGTCTGACATTGAGAGGATTGCTGGGGAAGAAGTGTTTGGATCAGCCCCAGACTCACATTGATCTCTTCAGATATCTACCTCAACCTTTTCTAGGCATACCCTTTTCTAGTCATGCCCCACTGCTGAATCTCAGTAGATAGTGGGACATCTGAGATGCATCACTTGTCCTGTCCCTCCAAAGTCTGTGCTTTCAGGATATTACCTCTGGGTCATCATCAGTCCCTCAGTAGTTAACCAGCAAGTCACAGTGATTGGGTCTGTCTCTCTGTGCTGTGTAAGCTGAAGCACTTCCCTGTCCAGTTTTCAAGATGGTGGCAGTGTGCCCATTTTGTCTTCTCCATTGAGGCTCTGCCACTAGCTCCCTTGCTGTGCTCCCTCCACAGCCCATGTCTCTATGGCTGTCAGTGTCTAGCCATGTGCTGTGCCTGTGAGGTAAGGCATAGAGCTGGAAGTCACTCACAGCAGTTTCTCCCAGGAAGGGCTTTGCATATTTTTAAAAAGTTGTGCTTATCTTCTACACTCTGGGAAGTGCTAGGGTCCAAGCAGAGTAGCTGCAGCACCAACCACTTCACGAAGAGCGTGGGCCACTTGCTCCCAAGTGAGTCTCCACTCGTTCAGTCACTCACACGCCCACTTACAAATACATGCACAAAATTGTCCATACACTCACTCAAACACAGGGACTTGCATAGTCCAAGTGTCTCCACTGCCATCTTCTCTGAGCCAATAATTTTTTAAACCTGGATTTTTATCTGGTGAAAGTTATCTAGAAGAAAGAATCAACAATAAAAGAAGAAACAGAAACTAAAAATTAGAAAAATAAGTAATTTAGTAAAAGTACTAATTTTATAAAGCATTGCAATAAAAAATCATTTCTATTTTGAGAAATAGACATTTCTCAAAAGAAGATATATGAGCAACCAACAGACACATGAAAAAGTGTTCAGTCTCACTAATCATTATAGAAATGAAAATCAAAACCACATTGAGATACCACCTAACCCAGGAAGAATGGCCATCATTACTAAAACAAACAACAGACACTGGCAAGGATGTGGAGAAAAAAGAACACTTCTCCACTGCTGGTAGGAATGCAAACTAGTGCAACCTCTTTGGAAGACAGTGTGACAATTTCTGAAAGAACTAGAAATTGACCTTTCATATGACCCAGCAATTCCTTCCTTGGGAGGAACTAAAATTGTTCTACAAAAAAGATACCTACACACATATGTTTGTTGCAGCTCTATTCACAGTGGCAAAAACATGGAACCAACCATGCTACCCACTGAAGCTGGACTGGATTAAAAAAATGTGGTACATATATGCAATAGAATATTATGCAGTCTTTAAGAAAGACAAACATATGGACTTCACAGCAACTTGGATGCATTTAGAATCTGTCATACTCAGTGATCTATCACAGAAACAAAGAACAGAGTACCATATGTTCTCACTCATAAACGGACCTTGAACAATTATTGTAAAACTGTAAGAAAGGGATTAGCAGTAGTGGGAAACTGCCAGGGGAGAGAGGGGCACACCTCATCAACAAGGGTACCTGCATCATGAACATTTGTATACCTATCCCTAAATTGTACCCCATTATCTTTAAAAGAAAAAAAATTCTTTTTACTGATTTTTATTGTCCATGATACTTACCTATGACATACTTTAAGTTCTGTTTTGTTGTTTTTCATGAATACAGTCAAATCAAACAAGAGATTGGAAAGTTGTAAATACAATTTTATGAATTTTTTTATGTCATACTGAAGACATGGAACATAATATTTTTGGGCAGTTTGAATCACAATGAAATGAAGAGTAGGTGGTAGAAACTCATTGTGTGTGTCTGATCACCACTTTCTCAGCCTGGCTGTTGGGTCTTCAGTGGGATTTGATGTGGCTGGCAGGCAAGGGAGGAAGGACACTGGAAAGGCCAGGATGAAGGTTTTCTTGCGGAGAGCCAGCTTGCCGTTCCCTGTGGACCAACTTCATGGGCACCAGAAATCTAGGATGACCAGTCCTAGACATGTGGGTGCCACTGTTGCTGTGCACAGCACAGACATCTTACAGTAACTCACTAGAGTCACTTGGACTGGCAGGACATTAATCAAAACTAAAATGAAAAACCTGTTGCCCCGCTTCACCTGAACTTGCTCCTCATGGCAATGGAGAACTACTCTCTTAAGGCTACAGTTGCTGGTGGTGTCTCAGGACTCTAAATACTGTGACAACTGTATTGGTGATTCCAATGTACTGTACTTCTATGAATAGCACAATTTCATCTCCTTGTAATTCTATCTGAAGTTTAATTCTCTTTCCAACCAACCAAATTTCTGCATTTGAGCCTTAACCATATTTGTTACCATGACTTCAAAGAAACTATTGATTCCAAAGTAGTGGATCTGAATAGACTATTAAAAAAATGAATTTTAATTGTGATTCAGAAGTTCGGGTAATATACACTTGGTTTTATACAGGTTTTATTTCCATTCTGGTAGATAAATTCAATAAAGAACATAAACCATACTAAAAAATAATAATAAAATGTAAAAGAAAATACTATTTTGAACTGACCATGTAGGGTATAAAACATTCTCAATACCATTAAAATCTATAGGTAGCATTTACCAATAATATGAGGGGTGACCCAAGAAAAATTGATTCTTTTTTTGGAGGGGAGGGGCTCCTTATAGTATAGGCTTCTCCTGCTAGATAAGTGTTCTAGGAATCCATTGGCATCAGTGTACCAGTTAGTGTTGTTGTAAAAGACTGCACTCAGCTTTCACTGATTTTTTTTTTTTTTTGCAGAAATTCTTTCAATACATTTGTCATTTCATGATGAATGACTTACAAGCACACCTGTCCATACTGCACTGAATATTTAGCAGTTTTTGACCAAAAATGTCATGACCCCCATGTCCTACCTTCTCTGTTCACCTGACCCCACCCCGAGCAACTCTTTTGTGTTTCCCCATATGAAAAACGTTTTTAAAGGGAGACGTTTTGCCAGTGTGGCAAAGGTGAAACAAAAAATGGCAGAAGCACTGGAAGTTATCCAAATTGACGAGTTCAAAAACTGTTCTGAGCAGTGGAAAAAGCATCTTGATAGGTATATTAGATCAAACAGAGAGTGCTTTAAAGATGATTGAAGTTTAGACATGTAAAAATATACTATTTTTATGAATTTATTCTAGGTTTTGGGGGGTCTGTTCTCGTACATCTCCCCCTCCAAGTAAGTATAGATGTACTGTTTTCTAGAGTCTCAAGTGCTGTTAGGGTTTAAATACGCAGATGCAGCTAAAAAAATTTTGGATTAAGTGGACAAAAAATTCACTGTCTTCTTTAGGGAGACAGCAAAAATATCTTTAATGTGCATATATAGTAATATTCAAAAAATAGCTTCTTTCATCTATGTAAAAAGTCTCCAGAGGAAATTTTGTAAGATTAAAATATATTTGGTTACATGTTTGCCATACTTTGCTAAATAATGACTTTCAATTTTCTCAAAAGTAATTTCACCATGTACCAGCTTAATTAACCCCAGAAAAAAATAATTTTAAATGCTAACAAAAACTGATTTAAAATATAGTAAAGCAAATACAAATTACTATTTAGAGTTTTCTAAATCAGCTGTAGTATGTCAGTATATACAAGAACATAAAGGAAACAGAAGAGAAAACAACATACGAACAGGCTGTATTTTCTCCTTAGCTCTCTTTATATACTGTAAAAAATAATTCTATCACTGATATTTCCCTAAATAATGTGCTGCTTAAAGTCAAGGTAGTATCATTTTCATTTAATATAAATTACACTTATATAATACTCTTATAAAACATAGCTTATTCAAGTTTAAAGACTTAAAGTCACATTAAAGCATCTTACTTGGACTTCCACCAGCTACTGGCAAGAATAGATTGAGAGAAGTGTGGGAAAATCCACTGGGTGTGGGTCCCTCAATAAGGCTTTAATAAGTGCTTAGCGTAAAGTCCAGATCCCTGTTAAAAAGTTTCCAGACATATTTGACCAATCAATATAATTTTCCAATTAAAGTGTTAGGTAAGGTAAAGTATTTGTTTAAAGTGGATATCATTTTGCCCCCTAATCTATTCAAATTTAATATTTTGTTTGTAAAATGGGGTCTATTATCTATTTTTTCTTTATAACACTTTCCAAATTATATACAAATAATCTATGGAAATTATATTGCAAAGTTTGCAAAGGTACTTTAAATAGGAAAAAAGCATGTAAAAATGTAGAGATATGAAATTCTTTGTAAATTGATTCACCAAGTCATTCATATTCTACTATTTCTTAGGCTTTTAATACAGCATATATTTTTAAAATTGTATTGAAAATAAAGAAGAAACAGTAACTATCCATGTGAAATTACTTTTAAAGTGCTGGGCCTTCTGGTGAATCTTGTACCTATGGGCTCAACTTCTTGCCCTCAAATCAAGTTTTCTAAATGACCACTGAATCCTCAAAATCATGAATGGATTTCTTAAAAATTTAGTTGACCATTAAACAAACAAACAGAAATTAGTGCACATACATGCAGTGAAACAAATATAGCAACATCTTCCCTTTATTTTTCTTTGGCAAACATTCCTCAAAAGGAAAGATCCAGTATCTTTCTACACATTGACCCACTCAGCTCTGATACCTTGAAGGCAGTCATGCAACATTCAAAACTGTGGGGATTTTCTGCCAAAAGTACAGAAGGCTTTGGCAGTGAAGAGCAACATTTTGCATATTTGTACTATGCCATTGCAGTGACAGCTGCTGAGACAGATTTCAAAGTCTTTTACACCGCCAGTTACCCACGTATTTCTATCCTTGGCACCCCTCTCAAGAATAGAAAATACCAGCTGTTCCTTCTGGCTACCAAGTCAGTACATTGAATTGCTTTCTCTTCCAAAATAAATAAATAAGAAATAAATAACAATGACAGAAAGTAAAATCTAAGCTGAGAGGGAATAACCAACCAAAAAAAAAAAGTTTCTATTAGCACTTCCAACTAGTGCATCAATACTTTTGGCTCACACTTCACCCAAAACATCATGCTGCTCCTAATCTTTCCTGAAAAATACAAACAAAACTTTAAAAAAAATCTACTAATGGTCTGGATGATGTGTTTGAGACTCAGAGAGATTTCAGTGTGTTCCGCAGTCCATGCGGAGACCATACAAATCTCATTGGTTTAGAACAACAATTTTTAAAATACTACAAATATTACATAATAATCAAAATCCAGTTAATAGGGAAATACCACCCTTTTCAAATAATTCGGGCATATGAGAAAGACCTAGATAAAGGAGCCTATAGGTATTTAGGTTTTATCTTATTCAGTGTAAACATAGCACTAATAAAAATAGAGGATGGCATCATGTTCATTTAAATCTTAAAATATTTGTCTGTTAGTACGGACCTCTATAAACATTTAATGACCTTCATGATTTCTCTTGTATAAGTATCATTTTAATACATTTTATTTTTTATTTAAAATACACTCATAAATACATTAGAAAAACATTGAAAAAAATCTATTTTTACTGAACAATTACAGATTGTCAGCAAAAGAAGAAAAAATTAAGTTAAACGTCCCTGTATAATTTTTAAGTTCTAACACAAAAATATATGAGTTTAGCAATTATGTGGGTAATTTTTTTTTTTTATAAGGCAGGATTTATTGAGAAGACAGAAAGGCTCCCACAGTGGGAGGGGACCGAAAGAGTTGTCCGGGTAAAATTTTATAAAGCATATTGCAATACTTGTTCAAATTAAGCTAATAAGTATATGAAGCTTTTCTCACTAGTTATATATGATTTTCATAAGATTCCTATCATTGAATAATAAATGTCAGCCTTAAATTGACTGAAGAAGATGAGAATATACTTGACAGTTTTTTAAATTTTGGTTATATTTTGCTTTGTACTTATTATACTAAAAGAATATGTAAACTATGGATAATTAACCAAACAAGTAAGTCAAGGACCCAATAATATGAATGTCCCCTTTAAGAATGTTTGTGATACTCACTAATATATCTTAAACTTTATTCCAATTTATATTGCTTTCATAAAAATGGGAGATTTTATTGTAAGTGTTATTGCATACCTAGAATCAAAATATCTTTTACACTAAAAAAATCTACTTAGTATCTGAGTCATGACAAATATTTACTTTTTATTCCAGAAAATTTCTACCAGATTATTCATTTTTTATTTTCAATTGTTTTCTTTTGTTAGAAATTTACTAATTCTCTCAATTCAAGGGAGCTAAATTTTATTCATCTAATACTCAGACTAATACTTTCTTCTCTTTAAAGCATTTACTCATTTCATAAAAATGCTATTCTTTTTCCTTTCAAAGTTGAAATTTTGCCTATTTTTCAATCTTTTTTTTTAAATAAAGCAGGATTTATTGAGAAGACAGAAAGACTCCCACAGTAGAAGGGGACCCAAAGGGTTGTCCAGGTAAAATTTTATAAAGCATATCGCAATACTTGTTCAAATTAAGCTAATAAGTATATGAAGCTTTTCTTTTACAAAAGCCATCATATACATTAGGAAGGCAACAAAAGACTCTGCTAAATCCTTTTATCTCCATCAATAATATTTTTGTGGACATTCCAATGTTTCTCCTCTCTACTCATCCGTCCTCTCAGTACTAAAATTCCTAATTTGTATTCTATGCATTTGCAAGAAGGCAAACTTCGAAGTTGAAACAATTTAGTTTGAAGTGTTATTGTAATATTACAAATGAAAAATGGAAAATTCCCAACTTTCAGATGTGCTTTCATTGACTACCATAGAATGCTGGCCCATAGGAACAGTCGTGATTTTGGGAAACTTGAGTATCTTATACTCAAGGATGTTTATGTAGTTTTCTAGAAACATCATTTTACATGTGTTTATATATCTATTTTTTTTAATTTAAAATTTGGTATGGATAGGAGGCAACTAGGTTTAGAGATTGATGGTTACAGGGCCCTCAACCACATCAGTAATAATTAAGGCAAATAAGACATGCATTCATGCATTATTGTTTATTAAAAATAAATTATTTGAAATGTTAGTTGGTGTTAGAATTTATGAGAAGTTAGCGTCTTAATAGCTGAATTAGAAAAAAATTGTTTCATCATAAAACTTTAGAAATAGAAGTAAGTCTATTGTGGTAAATCATGGACAGTTTAGCTATAATTATCTCTTGGATTGTGGCAAAGCTGAGGTCTAGCTTTAGCTTTCTGCAAGTTGAGATTCTGCCTTAAAAGGGAATTTTATAGAAGAGGGTTTTTTTCCTTCCATTGAGAAATAAAGGTGAATAATAAATAGCCTCTTTTTCCCTAGAAAAGCTATAACTTGAGACCTAAGTCTGTCTGGTAGCTTCTCTTGTATTGGTAAATACGTACTTAACCCAAGCATTTCAAATGTTTATCCTAAAAATTTATTTCTTTTACATAGAGTTCTTTGGGTGTTATTCCTGAGCTCTTGCTCCAATCTAGGGCATTTTTTTTTAACAAAGGACTTTTTGTTTTAGTATTTCATATGTCATAGAATTACATTCAATCACAATATTTTTAAGGTGACATACATTCCACTATAATACTAAAATCAAATTAATAATAAGTACTTGAATAAAGTGAAAAAATGTTTGCAGCATTTTGAAATCAGGTAGACCTCAACAATACTCAGTCTGTCATTATCAAAGAAATTCAATGGAAAAGATATCTCCAGAAGGATAGATAATAATGCACATTTTGGCATAGATGAACTAGTGAGATGCAAATGCCTGTCACATTAGCAACTATGTTAGTGCCAGTCCCCTTATGGGAAAATTACGAGTGCATCAATCTATGAAATCTTTTCAGGATAAAGCAAAATACCACATATGATGTTATCATGGAAGATCAGCAGGCAATAGATGAAGCAAGCTCAGTCTGCAACTGGAAGAGGAATGGAGTTTGGGCTTCTGGAGTCAATATCAGCTTCCTCTACTGATCACTGACCCTCATGAATCAGGTGTGCTCACTGGGACAGGGACAAATACCATGGCCAGCACAGTAACTTTAGTTACAATTGGTTGACAAGGAAGTCATGAAAGGTATCCCAGAGACAAAGGAAAACACAAGACAAAATAAAGTATATATCGAAGTTAGAATTTTAAACAAAAATAAGAGGCTATCACTCTTGATACTATTCACAAAAAGCTTCTGAGACATCCAATCTTCTGTACAAAAAAATACAAAAAATTGGATTTTTAGGCAGATGCTTTATAAAAACTTGAGTTTTGTCATAAATAGTAAATCACATAATAAATTTAAATGAATATTTAAAAACATAGATGGATTTATCCTCTAACTAAATAAAAACAAATTTGAAATTTGATGTATAGAATATAAAGCTGAAATTCAAATTTTTTGGAATAGATTTTTGTGTTTTACCTCTCTACGTTAAATGTACCTTATACATAATTTATTTGTTTTTTTCTTTAAAATGTGACTCACCTTTCAAAAATTATGAGCTTTTGTTTGAGATGTCATCACTACCACATGGATTACTAAATTTCAGTTTATAAGCCATTATCATTCCATTTGCTCAAGATGTAGAAAGAAGACAGCTTGATTTTATAAAACTAGACTGCTGAGCAACAGAATAGCTGTGCTTTATCTCATGATTATATCTAATGAAATCAGCAGCTAGAGAATAAGCAAATCAAACTATTTGTAAAAGGACAGCCTCAAAAGTATTCACCTCCAGACACCCTTGGAACCCCCATGGGAAGCCATTCCTATAAATGGCCAGGCATATGTCCTTGGGAGCAAGCTACTGTTGATTATCTCTTGCACGTGATGACATAATGAACTTGGAATATATTGTTATGCTGTATATGTGGTTCTTCTCAGAAGTTTAATGTAGCAAGATTGAAGGCAACCAAAGAGTAAAATGAAATCAGAGATTTTAGACCTTTGACTTACAGTCTCACTATATAGTAGTAGAAAATCAAAGCAATTGTCATCATTTTTTGACATACATATATATTTAATAGGAACACTTCTCCCTTTACACATTAGCAACTATTATTCATCAACTGTTCTCATTTAGCATTGCCATGTTTACCTCCTGACTTATTAACTATGGAAAGAAATGATATAATTAGAATGACTCAAACAACATTTTAGATTCACTAAATTTAAGTTAATTAAAATGTCAGTGGCATTGATTACATCTTACCTACTTTAAGTAACTAAACATCCAACAAATTGATCCAGTAGAATATAAAGTTAACATTTATAGAAATAAAAACATTCAGAAGAGTTATGAAGGTAATTTAAACCAGAATAAGCAGTCACATTTTTCAGTATGAGGAACTGGACAAACCTACTTGAATATGTGATGGAGTTGATAGAGAAATTACAGAAGTATAAACATAAGATCTTAAAATAGCCTGCTTCTGGATGGCTGCTTCTGGCTATGTGTTAAAATCACATGGGAAAAGTCTTCACTCTTGCTGCCATCAGGAATAGTTTGCAGGAAGATTTCTATAAGCACAAATTACTGATCATGCTATTTTTGCTGTTGTTTTTACATTTTTTTGTTTTTTATTTTATTGTTGTTAGCTTTTTTCCTTAGAAAATATACTGGTAGTCCCAAGAGTTTCTTTTACTTTGAGATTTATGCATTTTGCACATGTCCAAGCTCTTGAAGTAATAAGTAGGAACTCTAGATTTTTGGAGAAGATAGCAGTGAAACCATATGAACCTAACTGAATGAGTCCTGGGTTTTCAGAAGCAACATCAACTCACATGTTCAGGATGCAGGGGCAGAAGTGAGCCTCAGCTGCAAATTCAGCTGTACATTTAGACAGTCTGCCACCAATGAGTTGGTCTTTACCCCTGCTACACAAATTTATTCACACAACTTGGGAAAATTAGGGGATGTATTTTCACTATTAACCTTGGTAATAATTCTCCCATCTTTTAGCTATTTATTTTTGAGATAATGAAAGAATCTCACTCATTATATAAAGTATTTGTAGAAAAATTGAAAGCAGTCTGGTGTCATAGTTAAGATGTAGACACTAGGTTGGAATACTAGCTACTGACACTTTCCAGCTATGTGAACTACGGCAAGTTATTTAATCTCTCTGAGCCTCAATTTTCTTATCTATATGCAATTACTATTTTACAGGCTCCTAAGTACTAAATTAGTGTATGAAAACAGTTTGGAGCCGGGCTTGGTGATTCAGCCTGTAATCCCGCGCCTTGGGAGGCTGAGGTGAGTGGAATGCCTGAGCCCGTGAGTTCGAGACCCGCCTGGGCAACTTAGTGAGACCTCATCTCTACAATAAATTTAAAAAATC
>NW_007245629.1:42909-50058 GCF_000164805.1 Carlito syrichta
TGAGACTCCAACTCAAAAAAAAAAAAAAAAAGAAAACAGTTTGACTAAAGTTATGACTTAAGAGTTTATACTAAGAGGTGGACATTATTAATAATACTCATACGTTTAAGTAAATGTATTACTATTTTATTCACTATATCATGGTGATGGTTAATTTTAGTTGTCAACTTAACTGGGTTAATGGCTACCCCGACAGGTGATAAGTCATTATTTCTTGGAATGTCTACAAATGTGTCTCCAGAAGAGATTAATATCTGCATCAGTAGATGAGTAAGAAAGGTCTGGACTTCACTATTGTGGGCAGGTACCATACAATTCCTTGAGGCCTACACAGAACAGGCAGAGGAAAAGGAATTCCTCTTCCTTCTGGAGCTGGTGCATCCATCTTCCCAGTCCCTGGACATCAGAACCTAAAATTCTTAGATTTCTATTTCTGGGACCAGCACCAGCACCTTCACAGGTTCTCAAGCCTTTGGCCTCTGATGGAGAATTACACCATCAGTACCACTGACTCTCAGGCATTTGAACTCTGACTCAATTATACCACTGGCTTCCCCATGTCTGTAGCTTGCAGACAGCGAATCATAGGACTTTTTGGCCAACATAATCATGTAAGTCAATTCCCAAAATAAATCTCCTCTTTCTCTCTCTCTCTCTCTCTCTCTCATCATCTCTCTATATCTTTCTGTTCATCTATCTATGGATATATCTTATTGGTTCTGTTTCTCCAGAGAACCCTATCTAACAAAAACATTTGTCTACAGTTCAATTTTAGGATATTACTATAACCAATTTTTCCTCATTGTGGATTATTTGACCAAAAAACAGGTTAATATTATATTATTCAAGGAAGCAGGGTGATACATTAAAAATGGCAGTGTATAGTAGAGGATAAGAACATTGATTACAGCCCTCAGTCTTAAACAAGTCATACAATATTTTAGCTTTGTTCTATTTTTAAATTTAGTTGACCTTTTAAAGTTCAAGTTTTACAGAAAAATGAGCAGAAAATACAAAGTTTTCATATGACACTCCCTTTCCCCAGCTTCCCTTGTTATTGACATCTGAATTAGTGTGGTACATTTTTAAAAAGATAATTGGTGGTCAAAAACAGCCTGGGCAACTTGGTGAGACCTCATCTCTACAATAAAATTAATCAGGAGTGATAGCACGCGCCTGTGGTGCCAGCTACTTAGGCTGAGGTGGAAGGGTTGCAGGAGCCCAGCAGGTCAACACTGGGGTGGTTTTAAGTGTGCCACTGCACTCCAGCCTGGGCGACAAAGTGAGAATCTAACTCAATAATAATAACAATAATTGATGGGCCAATATTGACACCTTGTTAACTAAAATTTATTGTTCACTCTTTGTGTTGTACATTCTATGTGTAAATAAATGTATGGGGGGGATGGCCAAGAGCCTTGAAGTGAGATAGTGAAAGACTGTTGCTCTCAGTAAAAAAGCCTAAAATGAGGAGTGAACCTGCTGCTTTAGGGGTTATCTTGGAAACCCAGTCTGGGGCTTATCAATTGGACTTCCCAGGCATGTGGAGAACAAACAGCTCCAAGCCCCAGCCACCAGCAGAAGCGGCCCCAGGAGAAGGAAACAGTGAGTATATGGGAGAAGCTGCTTGTATACCCTTTCAAGTCTCTGTAATCCCAGAAAGACAATCTAGGTCCTCCCCTCTGCCCCTCCTCCACTAGCTGGGCACAGTGTGGGCTCCTGAATCAGAAAGGGCCCACTGGAGAAGACCCACTGGCTGGAGCCCCAAGGGGACAAGAGGACTCCAGCTCCCTGTGAGTCCTGGTGCTGATGATTACAAATCCCCCTAGAGAGGTTCTGTAAGGATCACCCTGCTGGGGTGGTCTGTGCCAGGTAAGCACTCCCCCTTCCTCTCACTTCATCTCCCAGCAGGAGCAATGTGCACACTGTGAAGACATTTCTCCAGAAGAGCTGGCGCCCTGCCCAGCCCCAGTTCAAGACTGCAGGCATGGCTTGTCCTCAGAGGGCTGCCATAGTTACAACTGCCCCTCCCACAGAGCAGGGTAAGAATTAGAAGCAGTGCACCTCTGTGCAGTGGCAGTGATGGCCTTGCCCAAGAGCAAAGTGATGGAAAAACAGCAAGTATCTCCCAGCAAGGCAGAAGCCTCATGTCTACCCCTGTCCTAGAGCAGCGAGACTCACCTACACCACTCCTAGGGTATAACTTATGCCCCCAAGAACACCTGTGCCTATGTAGCACCTGTGCCTATGTAGCATCTCCTGGAACACACCAATTCTAACCCTGGAGAAATGTAAAAGATTACCAGAGATTACTATGAACATGTATATGCAAGTAAGCTAGAAAATCTAGAATAAATGGAGAAATTTATGGCACCCAACCTCCCATGATTGAAACAGGAAGAAGTTAAAATCCTAAGCAGATAAATAACAATCTAAGAATTGATTCAGTAATAAGAAACCTACCCACAAAAAAAAAAAAAAACCCTGGGCCAGATGGCTTCTCAACTGAATTTTACCAGATGTACAAGGAAGAGCTGATATGAATTCTACTGAATGTTTTCCAAGCAAGAAAAAAGGAAGAAATCTCCCTAACTCCTTCTATGAAGCCAATATCATCCTAATACCAAAAAATGGCAAAGACCCAACAAGGAAAGAAAACTTTGGGCCATTTTCCCTGATGAATATAGATATAAAAATTCTCAACAATATGCTAGTACATCTTATCCAATAACACATTACAAAGATCATTCATCATGATCAGGTGGGCTTCATCCTTAGAATGCAGAGCTGGTTCAACATGTGCAAATCAATCAATGTAATCCACCACATAAACAGGTGTGAAATCAAGAGCTACATTATTATCTCAATAGACACAGAAAAAGCATTTGATAAAATCCAATATCCCTTCTTGATAAAAACCTTCAAACATCTAGGCACTGAAAGAACATTCTTCAAAACAACGAGTCATCTATAAGAAATCTGCAGCCAATATCATACTTAATGGGCAGATGCCAGAAGCATTTCCCCTTAAAACTGAAACAAGGCAAGTATTCTACTCTCACCACTTCTATTTGACTTAGTACTGGAAGTCGTAGCCAAAGCAATTAGGCAGGAGAAATAAATCAGAGGTATCCAAATAGGAAAAGAGGAAGTTAAATTATTCCTCTTTGCAGATGATATGATTTTATACCCAGAAAACCCTAGAGATTCTGCCAGAAACCTCCTTGCACTGATAAATGACTTCACTTGTCTCAGGATACAAAATCGATGTAAAGAAATCAGTTGCATTCTTATACACCAACAACAAGCAGACTGAGAAGCAAATAAAAAACACAATTACTTTCACAATAGCAAAATAAAAACAAAAAATAAAACCCTCGGTATTCATCTCACCAAAGAGGTGAAAGAGATTTACAAAGAACTACAAAACTCTGCTAAAAGATATCAAAGATGACACAAATAAATAAAAGAACACCCCATGCTCATGAACTGAAAGAATCAGTGTTGTCAAGAAGTCCATACTGCTCAAAGCAATCTATAGATTCAAGGCAATCCCTGTCAAACAACCAGCAACATCTTTCCTAGACCTGGAAAAGGCAAAACTTAAATTAAATGGAAGCAACAAAAATATCAAAAAGCTAAAGTAATCCTCAACAAAAAGAACAAAACTAGTGGCATCACACTCCCAGACTTTAAAACTTTACTACAAGGCTGCAGGAACCAAAACAGTACTGACAGAAAAATAGACATACAGGCCCATGGAACAGGAGCAAGAACAGGAAATAAAACCACATACTATCAATCAACTTACATTTGACAAAGCCAACAGAAACAAACATTGGGGAAAGGAAATTCTATTTAGCAAATTGTGCTGGGAAAAACTGGTTAACTATATGCAAAAGACTGAAACTGATCTGATCCCCTCCCTGTTACTGTATACAAAAATTAACTCAAAATGGATCAAGGACTTAAATGTAAAACCTCAAACTATAAGAATATTAGAAGAAAACCTAGAGAACATTGCTCTAGGAAATGAATTCACGGCCACATCCTCAAAAGCTGACACAGAAAAAACTAAAATTGACAGATAAGACCTCATCAAACCGAAAAGTCTTTGCACAGCAAAAGAAAACATCAAGAGAGTACAAAAAACAAACCACAGAATGGGAAAAAAATATTTACAAGCCATACATCTGACAAGGTCTAACATTCAAAATCTATAAAAAAAATTCAAATGAATTAACAAGAAAAAAAAATTTAAAAATGGGCAAAGGACATAGACATTTCTCAGAAGAAGACATACAAGCAGCCAGCAAACATATGAAAAAAATCCTCAGAATCAGTAATCATTAGAGAAATTTAAGTTAAAACTACAATAAGATAGATACCATCTCATGCCAGTCAGGTTGGCTACCATTAAAAAGTCAAACAAGCCTCTTGGTGGCTCAGCCTGTAATCCTGTTCCTTTGGGAGGCTGAGGTGAGTGGATTGCCTGAGCCCACGGGTTCGAGACCCGCCTGGGCAGCAAGACCTCATCTCTACAATAAATCAAAAAATCAGCCGAGCATGGTAGCGCATGCCTGTAATTCCAGCTACCTGGAAGGCTGAGGCGGAAGGATTGCCGGAGCCCAGCAGGTTGAGGCTGCGGGCCACTGCACTCCAGTCTGGGTGACAGAGTGAGACTCCAACTTTAAAAAAAAAAAAAAAAAAGTCAAACAAATACAAAAACAAGTGTTGGTGAGGCTGTGGAGAAAAGGGAATACATCTAAACTGTTAGTGGGAATTTAAACTAATTCAACCTTTGTGGAAAGCAGTTTGGAGATATCTCAATAACTAAAAATAGACCTAAAATTTGACCCAACAATCCCACTCCTGGGAATATACCCAAGGGAACACAAATTGCTCTACCAAAAAGACAACTATTCACAATAGCAAAAATATGTAACCAACTTAAGGGCCCATTTATGGTAGACTGGATAAAGAAAATGTGGTACAGTTATTTTTTTAAACTATGACCATAGTTTTGCCATTTTCATTGCTGAATAATATTTCATTGCATGGATATACTACAGCTTGTTTATCTATTCATTGATTAAAGAACATTCGAATGCTTCCAAGTTTTGGATATAAAAGGTAATTTAAACATTTTTTGAGAAAGATTTTTTATAGACAAAGGTTTTCAGCTCACCTAGATAAATATCAAAGATCATTATTGCTAGATTATATGGTAAGAGTATGTATAGTTTTTTAAGAAATTGAAAATCTGTCTTCCAAAATGGCTGTACCATTGTGCATTCCCACAAGCATTGAATAAGAGTTACTGTTGGTACTTGTTCTTGCCAGCATTAAGTGATATCAGTGTTTTGAGTATTGGTCATTCTAATAGGTGTGTTGTGGTATCTCACTGCTGTTTTAATTTAAAATTCCACCATGACAATAGGTGTTGAGTATCTTTTTGTATGCTTATTTACCATCTGAATACCTTTCCCATGGAGAATCTAAGGAAGCCAATGACTTTCTTTGGATCTTGAAGTAGTTGAGTAAGCAAAGTAGTTTTTATCCTAGAGAAATGAGGTGCTGAGAAGTTCATGAAGGTAATAATTAATTTTTAAAGCTATTCTCAAAAGATAAAAAGGAAATTCTAAATGCTCACATGACTGAAATTATTAAACCTAGAATGGAGGAAAATTGATTGTGATCAGTAATTGTAATTTGTTAGTTAGACCAATTATTTCAAAGCATGGGACCAAATATTCTTTATGTCTATTGCTTCTGTAATATGATCATCCACATTTCCCTTGTTCATTTACATAATTGGATGACTCAACTCTGATTCATTCCCTCGATTTTTTATATCTACATTAGAATCTTTTATTCTCTTGTCCCTTCTCATAGTCTCAAAATTCATGGCTACTAGACATTTATATTAAGAGTATATAGTTTACCTTTTTGTATTACAAGATGGAAGATCAACATTTCCACTTCTAGTAAAAAACAGGCCTCGTTGAGACAGCTGATGATGCGCCCACATGCTGGGAAAATATTTCACCAACAGACTCTGTCATCTGGATTATTGCAAATGACACTGAGACAATTGGTCTGGTAAGTTTCCAGACATATTTCTGACAAAGCCAATCATGAGAATATGTCAAATCCATTCTGCCACTGTTTTAACTTGGATACCAACCCTAAAATATATTCCTAGCTTAGGATTTCACAGCATGTACAAACACAGGGAATGAAGATTCTGAATAAAGATTCGTGACGCTGTTGGGAATGTCACAGTGCAATAATGTGATTTTACCCATTGATAAACTTTTATCAGTTTACCTTGAACATCTTCTGCCAACTATTAGTAAAAGTACTCTTGAATAAATGTAGTAACCAGTTCACTTTGCCTGTGTCAGTTTCAGTTCTAATTCTGTTTTCAGAATATTAGTACTTGGTTTGAAGGGATGTTTTCTGGATTCTATATTTTGATTTCCCATCACTGAGGTTATATCCGTTCCTGCTTTTCTCTTTCTCCAGACAAGGCAGAGATGGGAGATGTTGACAAGATAAAGGTGTGTTCATTGTGGTAAACAGTACCTTTAGGAGCTTGAAGAAGGATCATAACATCTGATTTATTTATGCACCTATAAAATATGCACCAATTAAAGATACATGGTACAGCTGCATAAGTGGAGGAAATAAAACTTGACATAATTAAGTTTGAAGTACAGCGAACCAAAGAACTGAACAATAAAATGAGAGGCCTGCAAAGCTACTGAAATAAATAAACTAAAAACCTATTTTTTAAAATGAGATGTTGAAAATTAAATTCACAAGACACAAATCAAGGAATCATTGAACTCAACCAAATTTAAAAGTGAATTTTAGGTAGGATTGTCTTATAGTTATGCATCTGTATGTTTCAACTTAACTTTAGCTACGTACTCTTAGAAAATACGCTCTATGAGTTTTTATATTTTAAAGTGTGTTTTTTCCCTTAAAATAAAATAACTTCTCTCCTTTTTTCTCTGAGAGCCCTCCTCGGGTTACCTTCTACTTAATTCATTTTTTAAAAAATTCCTCGCCGGGTTCGGTGGCTCAGCCTGTAATCCCGCGCCTTTGGGAGGCTGAGTGAAGTGAGTGAATTGCCTGAGCCCG
>NW_007245629.1:50078-83423 GCF_000164805.1 Carlito syrichta
CAGAGCCCAGCAGGTAGAGGTTGCGGTGGCTGGGAGCGGTCACGCACTCCAGTCTGGGCGACAGAGTGAGACTCCAACTCAAAAAAAAAAAAAAAAATTCCTCCATAAAAGCATGCTCTGACCCTATTAGAACACCTCACATAGCATACTCATAGACATGGGTCTTTCTCCTTTATTTGCTTGTAAACTCTTGGAAAACCAGTCCATGTCATATTTAAATTGACTTCCATTCTCTCCTCTACAACCTAGCACAAGCTCTGACACAAAAAATTTCCTTCAATAATTTATTTCCACTACCTCCATAATTGTGAACCTCTATCTTGCGGAAAGAGGGCCTATAAAAATTTTATTATAATTACCTATCATGTATAAACACAAAGAACAACAAATGAGTAGTTTGTTGAGTTTGAAGTTGGTGGCACTATATCTTTTGTTTTTTGTCCTCAGCAGCCACAGAAATCCCACACATGTTATGAACACATAGTGGAATCATTTAAAAATCATTCACGGTACAATTTCCAACCACAACTTTCGTCTGCAGGAGCTATGCCCGGGACTTGGTTTGAATAAACAGTGAGTCAACTCACTACTGTACCATGAAAGAACACATTTTCAGGTTCTGAGCAGAAAGACTTCACAGAAATTCTGATTACTTAGGAAAAAAAATATTTTTAAAAAAATAGTCTTATGGGTTGAGATGAACAAAGTATTAGCTATCTTTCTAATTCCCCAGGAAAGATTTTGGTGAATGCAAACCCTGTTTTGGAGAGGCTACATATTTCTAGCGAGTTAGCATGATAGAATAAAGACAGTTTAGATAATATATTTTGTTTTGAAAACAATGTTGTTAACTTGATAATTTTTATAACTAATCTTCACTAATATGTCAGTAGGAACTGGGTTTAAGGAAGTTTAAGTGGATAGAGGAAACTAAATTATGGGAAAAATCATTATGGAAAGGTTCCAACTTTTTTCCTTTCAACTTCCAGAGTTGAGATGATCTGATCAAATAATCACTTATGTCCATTTCCCAAGTTTTACTGAAAATAAACATTATGTGAATATCACTGTATTTTTCTTATTCTCATACTTTATGTGATCTAAAGCAGGGGTCCCCACTCTCCAGTACCAACCCATAGCCTGTTAAGAACTGGATCATACAGCAGGAGATGAGCAGTTGGTGAGTGAGCAAAGCTTCATCTGTATTTACAGCCACTCCTCATCACTCTTTTTACCGCCTGAGTTCTGTCTTCTGTCAGATAAGCAGTAGTATTAGATTCTCATAGGAGTGTGAACTGTGAAAGTGAGGGATCTAGGTTGTGCACTCCTTATGAGAATTGAATGCCCGATGATCCGAGGTGGAGCTGAGGTGGTGATGGTAGTGCCAGGGAGTGTCCACAAATACAGATTAATATTAGCAGTGAGGTTTGACTGCACAGAGACCAAACTAAATTAAATGCTTGCAAATGCATATAAAAACTCTATCAGTGAGTGGCAAGTCAGTTGGTGTGTTTCAATTGAACAGCTGCATCTAGGGGCAGGCTTTAAGTCAGAATCAGACACTTATTTTAGTCCATGTATGGTGCACCCATTATTTCATTTACCACTTCTGTCCATGCCTCTTTTTTTAATGTGAGTTGTATAATCATTTCATTATATGATACAATGTAATAATAATAGAAATAAAGTGCACAATAAATGTCATGCATTTAAATTATCCCAAAACCATCCCTCCCAACCCCCAGTCTGTGGAAAAATTGCCTTCCAAAAAACCAGTCCCTGATGCCAAAAAGGTTGGGGACTGCTGATTTAATGTATTATCTGCTAAAAACAGATGATGACATTAATATGATAAAATAATAATTTTGACCACTGGACCATCTTTTTAAATTCAGCATTATAGTCTTTGTATTTTCTGGGAAATAATCAGACATATGAATTACAAAATATTTTCTTATATTTTTCTATATGTCATCTGAGTAAAAATATTGATATCAATTGTTAGAACTTTGTTGATAAATTTGGTTCTTACAAAAAGTGCTTCTAATTTCTGCAATGCAGTTATTGAAAGAAATGACAGAAACCCCTTGGACCAATAATTGAATAAGACAATAATATTTACAATTTACAGTTTCTTTACTTAAAAAACTGCCAGTATATCTACCAGAAAAATCAAGTGGTGGCTGACATTTTCTGCATACATAATAACTCCAGAGAAGAAGGGTTAAAACAACCAACTTCCTTCTATCCTCCTAGGAATATTAGGCCCAGTAACAGGAAAAGCAAGGTGCAAAACAATTAATATGCATGGCCATCTAAACCATCACTTCTTTTGCTCTTGAGCATTTTATTTTGTACTTAACATATATTTTGGATGGGGGGGCAGAAAGATCAAATACTTACTGAAATCATATAACCATTCAACTATGGCATAAAACTGATGAAAGAGAAGTGTAGGTTGATTCACTAGAGCAATATCAAATGACTGTTCTAGTCACCTATTGTGCAATAAACCACTCCAAAACCTAGTGGCTTAAACAAACAACTGTAACCATTTATTTTTCTCATGAAATCTGCAATGAATCAGGGCTCAGAGAGGAAGTTTTGTCTCTGTTCCATTCAGTATTAACTGGCATCACTTAACTGAGAACTGAAGGACCTACTGTCAAGATGATTTGGTAACATGGTTAGTGAGTTGGTGCAGAATGTGGCTGGGAACTTATCTTAGACTGAGGAACTGGGGTCCTAGTTCTTCTTATGCAGGTCTCTTTGTGCAGCCTGGCTGGCACAGCCTGGGGGCTGAGTTTCAAGGTCAAATACCCTCAGATAGAGTCAGCAGAAGCTCTGTCATTTTCTATATCTTAGCCTTGGCGGTCTCAGTAGTCATATCCATCCTACTTCATTTTTCATTAGTTGAACTAGCACAAAAGCTCTCTCAGTTTCAAGAAGAGGGAGAATAGAATTTGGCAATTCATTAGGGAATAACAAGGTTCTGGAAAGGCATGTAGGGTGGGAAATATTGTTAAAGCTGGTTTTGAAAATGAACTCCTCCACAGAACCACTAGGAATGACAGAAGGTATTTGTTATGAGGATTTGGATTTATGTAATTTTGAGAGCCGGTTAAGAAGTAAGTGTACGATTGAGCCCCTGCGTTCAATGGTCATCCTGAAGCCTGGAAAAGAAATAAAGGAAGCAGGAACAAACTGAAGCCCATAGGTCAAGCTGGCAATCTCAGGAGGAACTTCAACCCACATCAGCCCATCTCTGGACTCTGTCTCAGCCTCTCTCTGCCTCCAGCCCTCCAAATTCAATGACACAGGTAAAATGCAGAATAGGTGACCTGCTTTGCCAGAGATCTATACATGAATTGGTCCAGGTCTTGCCAAAACGGAAGGAGGGTTCCATAGGGAAGACTCATTCAAATGCGAAATGGAGGCATCTATGGTGCAGCAGGTCCCTACAAGCTGCCTGAACTGCTCTGACATAGGTGCACACACAGCTGCTCCTTCCCTCCCACATCCTGTCACCACACTTTTCCTAGGCCACCACTAACCCAGAACCACCCAGGGAAGAGATTTGTGGTCACAACTCAGCCAAATGGACACAACACACAGATGAGATTGTAACTTACAATATGGTCACTATTCATGCATGTGCAATTGAAAATGGGCTGCTTATCTATTTTATTTAGAATTAGTGATTTATCCATATTTTGATTTCATTTTCATCGCTTATGTTTTTAGACCTTCTATAAGCTTATTAATGTTGGTTCCCTTGCTCAATCTTGAGTTGAGAAAGTTCATCTTGTCATTAGCGTGTTTTTTATTTCTGTTTGCATAGTTTATGTGTCTTGTTTTAAGAAAGCTATTGGCTTGTTATTGGGTTCTTAAATATTAATAAATACATTTTCATTGTGAATATAGTCTTTAGAATTATAACATGTATTTTTAAAAAAATTTTTTACCTGATTTCTGTTTTAACAGATGTTAATATTGTGACCTGTTTTTCCTTTGTTTGAATTGCTCTTGAATATCTTTTTTATATTTTTAAATTTTAACTCTCTGTATATCTTTAAGTAAACCTCATATAAATAACAGAATGTTGAATTCACTTTGTGAATCAATCGTCTGAAGATATTTTTATTTTATTAGGTGAATTAAGAAAATTTACATCCTCTTTGATCAGTTATATCATTTTTTTATTTGTCTCTCCTTTGAGGGGAGTGAATATATTTTGTCTTTCAGAAAGCTTTTTTTTTTAATTTTAGGCTGAAAATTTAATATAATATTCTTAACCCTCTCTTTTATCTCTATCTTTATGGCTCCCTAATATGAGACAATATATTTAAATAATCTAGTGACCTCATTGTCTTTACACAACATTCTGTCACCTCAGGATCTGAGGTGAAGTAATAGCCTTGTTATCCCAGTTATTACTTATTCACTTCTGCTTCTTCCAACAGTTTAACAAATTTAGCATATACACGCTGGAAGCACATATAGTATTGCATATGGAGTTATCTATTTTAATCATGCAAATATGTAAAAATATATCTAATGCTTATCATTCCTTTTTATGTAAATTTCTCTCTAAATACTGTTTGTTTGCCTTAAGTTTGTAAAGTCTTCAATAAGGCATTATGGGAATATCTTTGCACATTCAACTCAGTTTTATCAGAAGCCTATATATTTAAAACTCATTTTGACTAGGTATAAAAATATATAGCTCACTTTTTAAACTAAATATCTTAAATATGTTATTTCAATATCTTTTAGTATAAAGTGTGCTTGTTGAAAAATATAAAGACAATCTGACCTTATTTTCTTTATAAATGATTTGTTCTTTATACCTGAACTCTCAAAAGAGTAAAAGAGTTTTTTTTTTTTTTCTGAAAATTTCATAGCTTGACAAGTTTGATAGTATAATGTCTTGCCTTTCTCAGTTAATTTTAGCAATGTCCTTTGAATGTATAGCCTCATGCTGTCTTTTATGTCAGGAAATTTTACTTTAGTTATATTTTGTTCTGTTTTGTTGTTCTGGTATTGGTCTTCTTCATTTGTTTTTTAGGATCTCTCTCTCTCTCTCTCTCTCTCTCTCTCTCTTTGGATAGAGATAAAGAGATAGATAAGAGATGATAGATAAGAGATAGATGATAGATATCATATATATCTCCTGTGTGTAATAGTTTATATCTAAATTTTTATAACTGTTTTTATTTTTTACATTTTCATACTTTCAGTTTTATATTTTGTCCTTATGATATCACTCATTTATTTTTATTTATTTATTTTTTTTTTAGTAAAAGTCTCACTCTGTCACCCAGGCTGGAGTACAGTGGCACGACCATGGCCACTGCAGCCTCAACCTGCTGGGTTCAGGTGATCCTTCCGCCTCAGCCTTCAAAGTAACTGGAACCACAAGTGTGTGCCACCAGGCCTGACTAGTTATTATTATTATTATTATTATTATTATTATTAATTGTAGAGATGAGGTATTGCCAAGTTGCCCGGGCTGGTCTCAAACCCCTGGACTCAGGCAATCCTCTCACCTCTGCCTCCCAAAATGCTGTGATTACAGGTGCAAGTCACTGTGCCCAGCTGGTATCACTCATTTATTAGCTGCTGTGTTCCTTCTAGTTTAGTTTCCATTTCTGAAATAAATGTATATTTTATTTTCTGAGTCTAGCTTCTCTCACCAAATCTTTACCTTTAATAAGTTTATTTCGTAGTTGATTTATGTTGTTCTTTCATAGCATCTATCATTTTTACATTAGTTTTTGATCATTTTGAAATGTTAGGTTACAATTTTCAACTGTTCTGTGAGCAAACCTTTCTAATGTACCTTTATTGCTCACTGAGATGTTAATTTGATTTTACTTTTTATTTCTCATCATAAATTATGGATAAAATTTGACTAAAATATTTTTGTTACTTCTTATTATGTGAAATTATTTTCTTATATTTTTAGGAGTGACCTTGTATTTCATATATGAGTGACCTTGGGGAGTTTCCCTTTTTTTGGAAGGGGATGTCATTTTTTTGTCTTGTGTTTTAATCTCTATAGATTCCTCTTCTGATATTTTGGTAAAATGATAAAAATATGTCTGTATAATTTCTTAGGTCGTTTATCCTTCTCCACTTTTCCTTCCCCACTTTTGTCTGAATCTTCTTTTTCTCTGTTTCCTTTTCTTAGTCATTTCAAATCCAACCCCCAGCATTTCCTCCTTGTATGGGGTTTTGTCTTGAGTTTCAATATGTCACAAGACTCAGATTGCTCCATCACTGTCCTATCCTGTCACGTCACTGCCCTTTGCATAATCCTGTGAATTGGTATGAATGAATTCAATTACTCTTCTCATCAAATCTACCCCCAAATCTTTCTGGTGTGTGTCAGTGGGAATTTCTCAATTTCAGAATTTCAGTTTATTTCTTCAACTTCCTCCCACTGAGAAGCTGACAATATGGGCCATGTAGCTATTGCCATTTTTGTGCTCACTTGCTAGTATATGGAATTCCTAGGAATGCCTTATTACCTATTTTTTCCCTATAAAGATTGTTCAAATGTCAATGGTTTAGCCTATCTAGTTATTTGTCTGACTATATGGAGATTGAATGGATTCAACTATGTCCCTATCACCATCTTTCCAAAATTTACCTCTTTAAAATTGTAAATCTAAACAGATGAATGAGTAAAGAAAATATGGTCTATATACACACAATGGAATACTTTTCAGTCATGAAAAAGAAGGAAATTCTGTCATTTGTGACAACATGAATGAACCAAAAAGACATCATGTTAAGTGAAATAAACCAGGCACAGAAAGACAAATATGGTATGATCTCACTTCTATGTGAAATCTAAAAATGTTAATCTCATATAAACAAAGTGTGGAATGGTAGTTACCAGTGAAATGGCTGGGGTGATTAGGACAGGACAGTGGGTGGGTTAAGGAGATATTGGTCAAAGGATGTATATTTCAGTCAGATAGGAAGAGTAAGTGCAAGGAATTTGTACAGCATAGTGTGACAATAGATTATGACAATATGCTGTATACTTTAAAAATGCTAACACAGGTCAGGCTCAGTGGCTCAACCTATAACCCCAGCAGTTTGGGAGACTGAGGTAAATGAATTGCCTGAGCCTGCAGGCTCAAGACCAGCCCAGGCAACTTGGCGAGATCTCGTCTCTAAAATAAAAAGTAAAAAATTAGCTGGGTGTGGTAGCACGTGCCTTTAGTTCCAGCTGTTTGAAGACTGAGGCAGAAAGATCACCGGAGCCCAGCATGTCAGTGCTGGGATGGCCATGAGTGTACTACTGCAATACAGCCTGGGCAACAGAGTGAGAGTTCAACTCAAAAAAAAAAAAAAAAAAAGTGCTAAGACAGTGGATCTGAAGTGTTTTCACTACAAAAAATAATAACTATATGAAATAATACATTTGTTCATTAGCTAGATGTAACCATTTCACCATGTATTCCATCATGTTGTACACAATAAATACATACAATTTTGTATATCAATTTAAAAATACATAAAATTTAAAAAATGCACATTTGACCATGTTGCCCCAGTTTTCAATCTTTCACGGGTTTTCTTTTTCCCTTGGAGCAATATTAACGAATTATAGACATCAAATTATTAATGTAACTTAGGTCATTGGTTAAGTGATGAAACCACTTGTCATAATGAGGATAGCAGGAGTTCTTGGAAAAATAGTCTTTGAAGTGATTGCAGGACATCCAGATAGAGAGCCCTGTCAGCAAGACATACTGTTTTATTTCATGTCCTATTCCAAGTTCCTGGAAAAGTGATTGGAAAGTAGTAAGTATTCAGTAAACCTGAGTCAAACAGGTTGAATACATGAAGAAATTAATTAGCTACACAATGTGAGTCTGAAGCTTCATATAATGCTTAAAGAAAGTAATGTGCATTGGGAAATCCTTTGTATATATACACTTACAGTTACTACATGTTATTTGAAGGCACAAGAAAAGATGATTCTCTTTCTCCTGGGATAAGTCCAAATCAGAAGACAAGGCTGGGGCAGAAATCCAGGAAGAGCTGTCACAGAGCATCTCTAAAAGTTAATAAAAAAGTTAATTTTCATGGCAAAAGTTTCAATCACTGTATTATTTGTTGCAAGTTCCAAGCATGATTAGCAATTTCTTTTTTCAAAGAAGGTTTTATGACATAAGAATCTCTTTTCCCTACAAAAAGATGCCTAGAAACTCAATATCTAGACTAGATAACAGAGGAGCTTCTTTGACAACCATGCGAGGAAGAATGGAGATGAGCCGCTGTCATCATCTCTGAGGTGCCTCTTCTCTCCACACCCCCTAATCTACACCCTCACTGTCCCCATCCCAAAGACTAAATGTGGAAGAGTAAATAAACTAGCAAGCACTGATCTTTGTTATTGCAAACACATGGTCTGCTTAACACAGACTTTCTATCCGCTCACCTCTGAGAAAAAAAATAAAAAGAATGTCTCAATAATTGAATATTGCCTTCTTACACTTAGTGACAATTATTTGTTTTTATTATTCACAAAATATGTAAATATAAGATGTCAACATATCTTGGTTGTTGGTTAAGTGATGAAACCACTTGTTATAATGAGGATAGAAGGAGTTCTTGGAAAAATAGTCTTTCAGGAGAAAAAATGTAAAAATTCTAATTGGAAAAAACTAAGAGTCGTGAGTCATGGTGAGTAAAAATTAATCTTTAAATAATTTTAATCATACAATGATAGAAGGTTTGAAAGTCAACTTGATACAATTCTCAAATGAATTATATATCAAGATCAGATACGAATAATTCTGCAAGTTCTATGAATCATGTTAGTGCATAAAAAAATTAAAGAGATATAAAAGCTCTTATTAAAGAAGTTTTACAGAGACAGACAATAAGGAAATAACTTTATCCAAAAGAAATTTGTTTTATAATTGTAAAATGATTTATATTCAAATATTATCTTTTTTTATTCATAAGTTTTCTTCTATAGAAATATAAATTATACACAGAAAAGGATAAATCAAACAGAAAACCTTTCCATATATTAAAAATTGTCTTCTGCTGTACTCTGAATTTTTTTTAAAATTAGGTAAAATATAAAAGTGTAATGTTATACAAATGCAGCTCCTTTTATATCTGAGAGACATTATTTTTTAAAGGCAAAGGATTTTAGCATCTTAAAAAAATATATTTGGAGATATTGGGGGGAAATCCAATGTTCTTTGAGATAAAGCTACTTCTACCTCAACATTCAGGTTATAATTAGGATTGTAGCTGTTGCTTTTTAAAATATTAACTGCAGTGTTAGTGTCCAAATTAGCCATGCTTTGAGCTCATTAATGAGTGTATGCCATACATTCTCTACAAGGGCAAAACCTCACCAATGGGAGTAAAAATTGGTTCTTAGTGTGTGGGGGCGGGGAGAAAAAAAATCATGATTATTTTATGTACAAAGTATAGATATACACCGTACATAAATAGATATGAAATGATCCGTAATATTAAATTTTCACAGTAGAAAATTAGAAAAAACATGTCTAAAAAGGCTACTTAGGGCAGTAACAATGAAAAGGGTAAGAAATACTAGAATACACTAAATTCCCAGCATCTTACTAAACACTCTCCACCAAATAAAATTGATTATTCAAAGATTTGCAATTAGGACAGAAAACAAGGGAATTACAGCAATGCAACCAACAACCTGGCATGATGTTTTGTTCATTTATAAGCTTCTAATGTAGTTTCCTCTTTTTTGATTTATGAATCGGTCAATAACTTTAAAAGTATTTTGACACAATTGAGAAGATTCCATACTAAAAATAAGGTTATGTTCAAAAATGTAAAATATAAATCTAAAAATCATAATTGCGTTTGTTAACAAATATATTTTCATACAGCTTTATTCACATAACTTTCATTAAGCTATTACACAATTATCCAGAACTTTCTTACATTATGTCTTAATACACAGAAAGTTTATTTGCAGATGAAATTAAATTTATCTCCTTAACCACTTATTTTGGAACTAGATGGTTTGATTCAGCAAAATATTTTTAAAGTATTTATTTTTAGACAAATAGCTTGACTAGGTCAAATTGTGCCTTTTTAAAATTAGCCAATTCATGAAAACAGGGCCATGATTTTGTCTGTAGGCCAAATAAATTTCTTTTCATAAGCAAAGATTTAACAATCAATTATTTTTAGAAAATCACAACCTTATTGAAGTCTTAAGCACTACCAAAGATACATCTATGTGGAAGGACAAGAATGCCATTACAATTAAGCAGAGATTTCTAGTAATATTTTCAAATTCAGAAAACAGAAAGAATAAAATGTTGTTGGGCAAACTGGAAGATCTTAAGAGGCCCATGAAAACCGAAAGGAAAATTAACCATAGCATGTATTAAGTACAGCTTGGAAAGTTAAATATAAATCCTCAATTTATAGATTATAAAATAGGCTCAGCTTAGTCAAGTAACTGTATCCTGGTCAGCATCTACTAAATGATAGTATCCATATTTGCAGTATTTTGCACTTCATAGCAAAGTACATTTGTTAAATCATCACACATCCCTAATACACACAGCACCTGACTAAAATATAGAACTTCCTCAGTAAAATATAGAATTCCTGGCTAAAATACAATTTCCAATAGATGAAAGGAAATTTTGCAGGAGGGAATAGCATGTACAGAACAGACTAGACATGGTATGGGGGATAGGAGATGTAAATCAGGTCATTCTACCTGGTAAGAGTTAGGGTTAGGGAGTAGTAAGAGTTAAGTTTGACACAAAGCATTGATAGGATGCTAGTTTTGTTTTTTTTTGGTTTTTTTAAATAACTTGCTTTATTGGTAAGTACATCAGTAGAAAATATTCTTTTGTTTCTGGTTCTCCAAAAAAGTTTTCTACTTTGTTTTGAGCTTTATAGTGTCAAAGTATTCCAGGAGAATCTGAAGCTAAAGACAACAGTATGTGTGTGATAAGAAGCATTCCAAAATCTCTTCCCTAAATGATGCTAAATAACTCACAAATGTGTTTGACTACAAAAGAATAATGTTTTTAAAACTGCATGACAAAAAATACCACATTAAAGTCAAAACACGCTGATAAACAAGGAGAAAATATTTGCAACTTATGCCACAAAGAACAAATATTCCTAATTTTTAAAGGTCTCTTAAAAATTGAGAGAAAAAGTATCAAAGCTCCAGTGGGAAAATAGAAATAATATACAAGCAAACAGTTCACAAAGAAGACATGGTTTACCCACCCCTCACTGTAACCTTCCTGCAACTCTCCACTCAGCTGTCAACTCACCACAAATCATCCTGTAGGCACTACATCCAGCACCCAAGGCTGCTCTCAAGGATGCTACATATTATACAACCCCAAACTGTACTTTAAAGCTGAACCATAGCAAAGCATATCTCTTGATTTTATAAAATTAATTAAAAATTAAACACATTTTAAAATCAAATCAGCTGTCATTGAACTACTTGAATAAATCGCACTTTTGGTATCAATGCTATTTTCAGTGTAAGTACTAGTTAATCACCTATTAAAAACAAACAAAAAATATTTACTTTTCCAAATCTAGCAAAAAATGATATTTCTTCAAGTTTTCTCATTTGTTTTGGACTCTCCTCAGTGCAGTATCAAACACTTTAAAAAAATTATTTCTAGAAAAGGTCTGCACTGTTCCCATAATTCCTTTTGTTTCAGGCAGAAATGCCATGTGAGCACAGTATAGTCCCATGCTCTCAGCACAGCTGATTGAACTGGGTGTGGGGATGTGATCCTGAGCTGTGTCAGGAAGTCCATTTCATTAGCTTTGAACTTATTACTCAGTCAAGTCAGTCTCTCTTAGAGATTCTGGATTGTAGTGTGGAAATGTAGCCACAAGCAAAGCCTCTCAAGTCAGATGGACTGTTTGAGTTCCTTCTTCATCACTTAATAGAAGCATAATCCCTGGTTAGTTATTGTCCTCTGTGTCTGTGTCCACATATGTAAATTGGTGATGATAAAAGTACTTGCCTTATTCAGTTCCTGTGAGGATTGCATAGGATAAAATGTGCTTTGTGTACCTGGCACTTAGAAAATACTCAATAACTGATGATGGTGGTTATTATTTTTATTTTACTGTCACTTAAGAAAAAAAATTAAAGGAAGCCGGCTTGTCTTTAGATAAAATGAACAAAGAAATAGACTAAAGACAACTGGAGTCTAGGACTCCAGTTGTCTTTAATGTCTAGTGAATTTATCTTCTCAGTTTCCACGAACTGTTGCACTCATCTCATAATAAAATATCTTAGTGCTTAAGTTTATTTCAGAAATACCTACTTTCAGATGGAAAAGCTGTACCTAATATGAAAATGCTCCATGTACCCATAGTTTTATTTACATTATTAATTCATCTTTTATTATTTTTTGTAGAAAAATAGCAAGTAGTCTAAGACTTCTTAGAAGGTTTGATCATATTTAAATATGATTAAACTAAAACTATTAGTAAGACTGGCCATGACATTGTTTGATGTTCTCCTTTATAGAAAATGTACATCATATATGTATATACCAGAGTTTCTTATCATTCTTTCTATGCAACTTCAAATTTTATTAATTCTGTCTCAGTGGAGCAGCTAATAAACAAACATGTGTGATGGTGAGAAATTATTTGGCAGCCTACATGATTTTAATAAACACATCATTTTAAACCTTTACCATCTGTCCTTTGCTCTAATTATATCTGCAAGATGAGTAAAATTCTGAATTATGTCACAGAATAAGTCACAAGTGATTAAATACTTTGCATTTTTAATCAGTGTTTATCATCTAGTATATTGCATTCATTTTTTTAGAAGCAGGCAGCAAGAACCTACAGATGGGAAATGTATTCAAATTCTTATACAAAAATGTTTTAAACACTACAAGATATTAAAATAATGAAATACTATTTAGTGACTGATAATGCTATACATAAATATTTTTGAAAGTCATTCAAAATTTGTTTTTAGAAAAATAAAAACCCTTGTTACTAAATGACTCATGCACTAAAATATGCCTGTATGTAAATACATGTGTATATACATACATATGGCATATATGTATGAAAAAATGTATGTGTGTGCATATAGACATAATTATATATAGTTAAATGTGTATGTATATGTACACACTCACAGGCATATCTCAGAGATAGCACAAGTTTAGTTCCAATAATGCAAATATCACAATAAAGCAAGTTATGTGAATATTTTGGTGTTCTGGTCCATACAAAAGTCATATATATAGTATATGTTATATTATACTGTTTAACTATAGTATAACGTACTTTACTGTACTCTATTAAGTGGAGCAATGTTCATATTTTAATTTAAAAATAATAAATTGCTATAAAATGATAACAATCATCTAAGCCATCTGTGAGTGAGTTGTAATTATTTTGGTGGTGAAGATTTTTGCCTCAATGTTGATCAGAGTGGTGATTGCTGATGCCTGGGGTGTCTGCAGCAGTTTTTAAAAATTAGACAATAAAGTTGGTTGCATCAATTGATTCTTTTTACTTACAAAAGATGCACTGTTATTTGCTAGCATTTACTCATGGTAGAACTTCCAAAATTGGAGACAATTCTCTGAAGATCTGCTAATACTTTATCAACTGAGGTTATATAACATTCTAAATTATTTACTATCATTTCAGCAATGTTCACAATATCTTCATTTGAAGTAGATTTCTTCTCAAGAAACCACTTCTTTTGTTCATTAATAAGAAGCAAGTTTCATTCATTCAAATTTTAGCATGAAACTGAAGCAATTCAGTAACATATTTTGGCTCCACTTCTAGTTCTCTTACTATTTTCACCACATCTCCAGTGACTTCCTCCAATGAAGTCTTGAATCCCTCAAAGTCATCCATGAGGGTTGGGATCGATTTCTTCCAAAATTTTGTTAATGTTGATATTTTGACCTCCTCTTATGCTAATGCTATTGGAATCTAAAATAGTGATTTTCTTCCAGAAGATTTTCAATTTACTTTTCCCTGATCCATTAGATTTTTAAAATATTAATTCTTAAATAATAATAGTGGGAAGTCAATATTATTCTTCGATTCATGAATTGCAAAATGGATATTGTGCTAGAAGACAGGAAAACATTAATCTTCTTGTACATCTCCATCAGAGTTCTTGAGGGACCAGATGCACTGTCAATGAGCAGTAGGTCTCAATAGTGGGCTTAAAGTAATCAGTAAACCATCCCATAAACAGATGTGCTGTCATCTAGGCTTTGTTGTTCTATTTGTAAAGCCCAGGCAGAGTAGATTTAGTATAACTATTAAGAGCCCTAGGATTTTTGAAATGTTAAATGAGCAGTGGCTTCAACTAAGAGTCACCAGCTGCATTAGCTCCAATAGTCAGCCTGTCTTTTGAAGCTTTGAAGCTAGGTATTGACTTCACATCTCTAAGAAAGTCCTAGATGGCATCCTCTTCCAATAGAAGGCTGTTTTATCTACATTGAACAACAGTTCAGTGTGGATACCTTCATCAATGATCTCAGTTAGATCTTCTGCACAACTTGCTGCAGCTTCTCCATCAGTACTTGCTGCTTCACCTTGCACTTTCATGTTATGGAGATGACTTCTTTTCTTAAGCCTCATGAACCAACCTCAGCTACCTTCAAACTTTTCTTCTGCAGCTTCCTCATCTCTCTCCACCTTCAGAGAATTGAAAAGATTCAGGACCTTGCTCTGGATTAGGCTTTGGTTTAAGAGAAAATTGTGGCTAGTTTGGTCTATCCAGGACACAAAATTTCTCCATATCAAAAATATGAGTGTTTTGCTTTCTTATTATTCATGTGTTCACTGGAGTAGCACTTTTGATTTCCTTTCAGAACCTTCTCCTTGGATTCACAAATTAACTGTTTGGCACAAGAGACCTAATTATTGGCCTCTCTTAGCTTTCAACATACCTTCCTCACTAAGCTTAATTATTTCTAACTTTTGAGTTGTGAGGAGAGAAGTGTGAGTTTTCATTTCACTGGAACCCTGAGAGGGCATTGAAGGGTTATTACTTGACTTAATTTCAATATTCTTTTGTCTCCAGAAATAGGGAGTCCCAAGAGGGAAAAGAATGTGGAATGGCTGGTCAGTAGAGCAGTCAGAACTCACACAACATTTATCAGCTAAGGTCCTTGCCTTATATGGACCTAGTTTGTGGTACTCCAAAACAATTGCAAAAGAAACATCAAAGATCACTGATTGTTGATCACCATGACAGACACAAAGTGAACACATACTGTTGGAAAAATGGCACCAATAGACTTGCTCAACACAAGGGTGCCATGAACTTTCAATTTGAAAAGAAAAGAAAAAAGCAATATCTGCAAAGCACAATAGAATGAAGTACAGTAAATAAAATAAAATAAATTTCTCCAGAGTTGATCCTGAGAAAATGATTTGAATATAGGTGGCATATTTAATGGTATATTATTTATCTGTTTTTGTTTAGTAATTTTCTGAAAAATGTATTAGCTTAAAACAGTTTTTGAGGATTGTGAGTACAGAAATGACTTAATTGGATAGTTCTAATTCCAATTGTCTTCTGAAACTGCATTCAAGATGCCAACCATCATCTGAAGGTTTAATGGGGGAAGAGGATCTTGTTCCAAAAGGGCTCACCTACCCAGCTGTTGGCTGGAGGTCTTAATTTCTTACTGGCTTTTAGCAGAACATTCCAGTATTTCTGCCACTTTCTTTTTATTAGACCTGTCTGATTAATTTCATTTTGTACTTAAGGGGAAGGGATTAGGCTCCACCTCTTGAAAAGAGTACTGAATTAAAAACTGTGTACATTTATTCTAAACCACCACTTTAATTTAATCTCAGGAGATAATAGTAGAGGAATAGAGGTATGAGACAAGGAATTAAAATAATACAAAACAGGGCATGTTAGTGTATAGCTTAGTAATTGCTGTGGGCACCTGGGCTAAATTTCCCCTGGGAACCTCTGGGGAACAGATAAAACACCCCTATGTTTGTTTGAGTATTCTGAGAGCAGATACTAAATCAGGATTAGGCATGCAATAAGTTTATTGCAGGAAATGACTATGATGGCTAAATGAGTGTAAGAAGACTGGGCAGAGAGAGCATTTAGAAACCAGTGCAGGTCTGTCACCTGTGAAAGGACAGAGAAAGGGAGAATCTCAAATGGTAATGCAGTTCTGAGTTCCAGGCAAATTGGGAACACCCATCAGAGGAATCCCATACCCGGCAAGAATGAGTTGGCATTAGTAATCCACCCTGCTCAATCACTCACCTAGAATAGCTCTGGGGAAGCGTGGACGCAGCACAAACTGGTGGCGCATCTAGGTGGCAGCTAACACTGTCCATCAACCACGCTCCCTGAAGCACAAGATTTCAGTGTATTTTTAGATTCCACAATTCACCAAATGCATTGTGCAAATCTATTTCTCAATGCCAGTTTAAGGAATGGCTTCACCAAATTTCCATGACCTTTCCTTTGTAGGGGAAACGTAGGCGTGAGATATTGATGACACCATCTACACCATCCACCACTACAGTTGGTTTTGGGGTCCTGAGTCCTACTCATCCTTTTGCTTCTCTACTATTCATTCCAAGATCCCCTAACCTTCAACTGTCACCTTGGCAGATGTTGACATTTTGTTGTAATCCAAACCTTCATTCCTGAGGGCCTGTGCCCATGGCAGTAACGTGCTTCTTGGGCTATAATTGCTGGAAATGTCTTCAGTTACAGTGGGTGTGAGGGTATTAGAGAAACCCATGAGAATTACCAGGCTCCATATCTTGTTCTATCTGCCTCAACTGGGTCAATGCAGTACTATGACCTCTTGCTTGAAGGTTTCAGTGACTCTTCACCTGGAGTCCAAAGCGCCCTGTTAGCAGCTGTAGCTTGAATTTTAATGGCATCTCTGCCATGCCAATGGTATGTACTTTGTGCAGTCAGTTCCAAAACTCCATTTTACTTTTGTTTTCTCCTGTCACTACCCGCGTTCCTTTAGATTTTTTGAAAAGCAGACAAAATAGGATTACATGTATAAGAGATTTATTGGAGAAACACTTGTGGAGAAAAAAAGGAGAAGAGAAGTTATGAGGGAGAATCTTTAGCTTGTGGTACAGGTCTGTAACCTGTGAAAATAGAGGGGAAGGAAAGAGGATTAGACAAGAAGAAACTCAGAAAGTTTTTTGTCAGGCTAATGGGGAATCCTGTAGCCTGTTTCCCCTTGGAAGAATTTCACATCTAATAGAAATGGACCACCACAATGTCTTCCAATCATACTACTTGAGTTTCAAAGAAGTTGAGGTTTTCATCTTTTAATTCTAATCATTAGGTCAAAAACTGTTTTCTGGGGCATCAATTCAGTGGCACTTCTGCTGAAAGAACGTTCCCAAGAAGAATATCATCGATGCTTTCAAGAAGATAACATGGACATGTGCCAATGAGCGTCTAAGGAATATTTGTGTGGCACCAGCAGAATGCTATACAAGTGTGATTATATCCACATAAATATTAGCAAAAGAAAATTTGAAAACTGTAAAAAGAAATGTTAACAATGATGACATTTGATTGATTAGCTTCGAAACTTCTGTTTACCTTTTCAATATTTTTGACTTCTCTGATAATTGAACATTTTATAATATAATTTCATTTAAAAAGTTAGTTTTAGTTATGGTTAAAATGCTATACAGCAAACTAGAAATGTTCATAATATGTTGTTCTAGGAAATTAGGAGATTACAAAGGGCAAGGATTACGTCTATGTAATATATGTTTAATAAAACACACAGGGAGAAGACATGAAAGTGGTAGTTACTTTGCATGTTATGGTTATTATTTTATTTTTAGTATAACAAGCAAAATTTATTGTCACAAGTAAACAAAGAAATAATCTATTGAAAAAATATATGTATATATGACAAGTGCCCACTATTATTTTGCTTTTTTACCTCAATTAAAATGAAAGTTGGAACTAGACTTGCCCAATGGAAAGTTTAAAATTTAAATTTACTTTAAAATGTAATACTAACACAAATACCAACCTAATATTCACATGTGGAGAAAATCATAAAAAAGAATTTGGCTGAAAAACAGTAATGCTGATGCTACTACAAAAAAATCATATAAACTGCAACTGAATTAGCATTTCAAAAACCATAGAAGAAAAACACCAATGCAGAGGACTATAGAGAGGACCCTCCTGTCAGACATCATGGAGACTCTGTTTGCTCTGTCATTATCCATCACTGCAGGAAGGTTCTCTAGTTAAGGCCCTTTCTTCTCTTCTGCAAGGCTGTTACCTTTTCTATTGGCAAGAATGAGGGAGCAGAGACTGTGCTTCAGGAGGCTAAAAATAATAAAAGAAAATGAAAATCATCTCAGATTTAGATAGAAAATTCACATCAAAGGACAAAGACTTGGCTGGCAACCAAAACTAAATCCCCAAAGAGGAATTTTGAACACATTTGACATTTCCTTTCCACTTTAATTTGTTTTGGAGTCTGAAATAACTAGACATTAAATAACTTCTTTGAGATCAAGTTATTTTGCATTTGGTCCCAACCCCAGGCCACCTTTAATTCGTCTCTACCCTCCTACCAGCATCATTCCTGCAACCAACATTGCCTTTTCTTTTTCTTTTTACATGAGAAAAAATACAAGGACTTGTGTTGCAACTTCTATTTCAAGGTTTTCATTTTTGTAAATGTAATTTGCTTGTTCTTTTATACATATTTTTCCAAATTTCTGTTTTGTTTTGTATTCCAACTTTATAGTTGGAGAGTTTTCCTCATTGTTTTTATTTGTTTTATTTATGTGACATTGATTCTTTTTACTTATGCATTTAGCTTGATAGGTGATAGTGATTTTTTTAACGTATTTTTTCCCATGATTTGATCAGAACTGATTGACTATTCCTTCACTGAGTTTTGAGGTTCTCTGGGACTTTCAAAAAGTGTTCTTGCAATCCCTGAACACTCAATAATAAAATCCTAAAAAAAGTATCTCCTGTGTGTATCTTACATAAGTTTCAGGTCATCTGGATGCCTAAAACCAAATGTTACTGTATTTGAGTGTCTATGTTTGTATTTCTTGTATTACCAAGTTAGCAGTAGTACTAAATTATCATAGGTTAATCAGAGACACAGTGGACACCAGAACACAATCCACACCAACAGAACAGTAAATCACGTCACTGATCTACAGATAAACATGTTGGTATGGAAAATTTTATGACACTTTGTCTGGAAGAACCTGTGTCTGAAAAACTGGTATACACATAATAAGAGTCAATTTTGTGTCAGCAAAACAACATTATTTATCAAACAAAATTTATAGTTAAGTTGAATTTTATTGTTTCTATAAGTTTATATTTAATTTGTGAAATTAGCTTTATAATTTTGTGAGAGCTGTTTTTATAAAAGATTTGTATCTGGTCTTATTTTTCTACCTTTTTTTTTTTTTTTGAGTTGGAGTCTCACTCTGTCGTCCATATTGGAGTGCAGTGGTCGTCCCGGCCACCGCAGCCTCAACCTGCTGGGCTCTGGCGATCCTTCTGCCTCAGTCTTCCAAGTAGCTGGAACTACAGGCGTGTGCTACCACACCCGGCTAATTTTTTGATTTATTGTAGAGAAGAGGTCACAATAAGTTGCCCAGGTGGGTCTCGAACCCACAGGCTCAGGCAATCCACTCACCTCAGCCTCCCAAGGCACGGGATTACAGGCTGAGCCACCGAGCCCGGCTTTTCTACCATTTAAAATGCCATTTCAGGCCAGATATGGCAATCCCAGCACTTTGGAAGGCCAAGGCAAGAAGAGTGCTTAAACCCAGAAGTTTGAGACCACACTGGACAATGTAACAAGACCTCATTTCTACAAAAAGAAAAAAAGAAAAAAAAAATTAGGTGTGGTGACATGGGCCTGTAGTCCTAGCTACTCAGGAGGATCACCTGAGCCCAGGAGATCAAGGCTGTGGTGAGCCATGATCATGACCCTGCGTTCTAGCCTAGGTGACAGAATGAGACTGACACAAACAGTAAAATAAAGTAAAATAAAATAAAATATCACTGTAATTCAAATATATAATATTGTGGGTTTATAATTTTTTTCTTTAAAAATGATAGTTACATTTTCAAGTACAAGAAACTCTGGACTAAGAAAGCTAAAAGTGAAAATTTCTGAAAACCCAGAGTAAAGCTAAAATAATAAAGCTCATAGTGAACGCATACCTGACTGAAATGTTACCTTTTACCCTCCAGAAAAATCTGTGAACACAGATTTCTTCTCCCATACTTATCTCTGAATGATCTCAGAGAATTTTAAGAGCATGATTTATCTAGCTAGCTAATCTCATAATAGTGTCAATTATTTTCTCCCAGTTAATGGCTAGGCTTATACTTTGATCTGTACCCCTATTCCTAATATGTTTATAGAGTATTTCTCAACAACCATTTTCACATTTCACTTTTCTTCATGAACTTGCTCAGCTGTCTCTGTTTCTTTTGATAAACATTGGTTAGAGGTGATGAAGTCATACCTTAAACATATTCATGTTCATTGCATTTATCTACATTATGGCTTTCAGAGTTATCGGGTTATTACATCAATCTCATAAAATATTTTATAATAGAACTTATCTTCATTTGTTCTCTGGAGAATCAAGAAGAAAGAATAATTGCTCTTCCAAAAATTGATAATTTAAAAATTACACAATTTTTCGAGTATTACAAAGTTAAAGATATACACCTTTAAAATAAATGATATAAGCAAATGGTAGCATTTTTATATCACATTGTTTTATACTAAAATGTGAATAAATGGAAGAGAGCAGATTAACACAAAATACTGCGATCATGTAAACCCATTAGGTTCAGTAGGAAACTGAATACTCTAATTTCTTAAAACATTTTCATCTTGATGAATCCAATCCGCTGAATTTTTCTTCATTAAACACAGAGCATACCTCTCTCCTGAAAATCTTCAGCAATTTCTTGTAAATCATATGGTTCAGCAATATAAAGTTAAAATAGGAAAAAAAAGCATCAATACCTAAACCACTAGTATTGATAAATAATGCTCTTATTCTCATAATCAATACATTCAAAGGAAAATAAAAATCAGTAAACAAAAGTCAGTAACAAGAATCTCATCCATTAGAAAGCATAATTTAGAAAATGAAATGGATATATTTAAATATAAAATCTTCCCCAAATTAAAAATCTATAAATAGGACTATATAATTTATAAGAAAAAAGAAAAATATAATCTCAAAATTGAAAACTGTAAAAATTCTTATAGCTATTAGAGTAGAAAAGCAGTAAATATTAATATATTTAAAAATATTTAAATATTTTTATGAAAAAATGTTTTTTTCATTTTACTCTAGAGATATAATAAAAGTAAATCACTGATCATCTATAAATTGAATTCCACAAAGGTCAATCTCTACATGATGTGAGTCCTTTATGAGAACTCAATAAGTGTTCTCAGCTGCTAAAATTTTAACAGGGTAATTGATGTTTATAATGATAGTCCATTAAGCACTTCAAGAGCTTTAACTGTAATTCCTTTAATGCAATGTTACCTTTTGTACTATACTTTTAATACTAAATATATTCTGTCACATAGCTAATATATTAAAATCATTACTATGTAGCAAGTCTATACACTATAATAATTGACAAAAATGCTTTATTTTTTTATGCTGATATTTTTAGCTTACAATGGTCTTACTATATATGCAGATCTGGGAAGTAGATGGCAAATGACAGTTTTAGTGAAAAAAAAATAAAGTTTCAAAAAATCTTTCTGAGTAAAACCTTTTCCAAAATTTCTACAAAACTAGAATTTCTTCAATTCAGTTAGGATATTTCAATATCATAATTTCTGTAAGAAGATTTTTTAAATGATCAGGTACTGTGATTCCACACTATTTCATACAGCTGAGATATCTGCCATTACTGTGTGCTTCTTCTGAAAATTTCTCTATTTATTAATAATACTTTGAAGGATACCATGGCATCTTTAGCAAGAAGTCACATTTTCCTGTCTCTAGGAAACTGATCTACTTTTTAAAAGAAATGTTGGTTCCACTAGTATAAATATTCTGCATGTCTTCATTTTTGTTTCTTTCACAATGTTTAAAGGCAGCTTTATGCCTCAAACTCCTCAAATACCAATTTTCCTTCCCTACATTACCACCATGTTTTAAGTAACATTTATCCTCAAAAAATAACCATGAAAATAATGACTTATAATACAAAGCATTGGAATGAATGGTAAATGAGACAGATGGGAAAAAATGAGATTGTTTTTCCATTTCTTCCCCTCTCTTTCAGGCAGAAATGAAACCACAGCCTACTATTTTGAAAAGCTATAAAACATCATCTTTCCAGTAATGAATACTTGATCAACTTGTGATATTTGTATAACTTCTCTTACATATAATGGAACTACAGGTATACCCTGTTTCTAGCATTGACTATATAACTCATGCACTTCGGCTAACAATCCAATGCATTCATGAAAAAGAGATAGACTGCTGAACACGGGGTTGGGGGGAAGCTCAGCATAAGTGTGCTCAGAGGTTGCTGGTCAGTGGCAGAAAAGGACCACAAGCAGCCTAATACTTTGGTTTATTACTTGAAATATGTATTTACCATGGGAAGCATCATTCACAAAAAGCAGTGCAAAGAATGTGAACGGTGCGTGGTCATTTTAAATGTATGTTCCCTACCTAGCCACAAACAAAAGTAACATATGCAACTAGAGTTTGGCAAGTATGTAGTTATCCTATAATAGCAGAATCAGTCTTTACTTAATCCTAATTTATGGCAGATATTAAACATGTATAGTCAAAGTAACATGCACACAAGTAGAAAAATGATTAAAAATAATTTTTTTCAAGGGCTTCTTTCTTTTAAAAGGTAAAAAATAGGAAACACTGTTTATCACTCTTTGGAAATGCTGAACAAAAATGACAGGAAGAAGAGGAGGAAGAGAGAAAAGGAGGAAGGGAGGGGGATGGGAAGGAGAGAAGAGGAGGGGGGAGAGGAAGGGGAAAAAGTATTTAAAGGCCTTTATTTCCTGAGCCTGTAAGCCTTAAATATAATCCACATAAATAAAATAAAAGTATATTCTGGAAGCCAAGTAAAATAAATATAGATTCCTTTACCCAACCAAACTTTGCTCAATTCAGTCAATATTCAGTTACCAAAATGAACACTAAAAACAGTAATGTTCAGAAAATTAATTAAAAACCTACTATTAATTCTCCTACATGTTGGGAAACCAGTACCAGGAATCTTTAGTGTGTGTGTGTGTGTGTGTGTGTGTGTGTGTGTGTGTACTACCACTGAAAAGCAAACTAAAACCTGTTATTGAACAGAAACTTTCAAAAGGACATTATAAAAACTAAATAGGGGCCAGGCATGGTGACTCATGTCTGTTATCTCAGCACTTTGTGAGGTGGAGGTGAGAGGATTACCTGAGCCCAGGGGTTTCAAACCAACTTGGACAACTTGGCAAGACCTCATCTCCACAATAAATCAAAAAAATTAGCCAGTTGTGGTGGTGCACACCTGTGGTTCCAGCTACTTGGAAAGCTGAGGCAGAAGGATCACCTGAGCCCAGCAGGTAAGGTCAGGTTGCAGCGGCTGTGATAATGCCACTGCACTCCAGTCTGGGTGACAGGGTAAGAACCTGACCCCCCCCCCAAAAAAAGGCATACGTTCTAGCTTGATCCCAAGTGCTATACACATTCCTTTGTTTTCATCTGGAGAAAATAATCATTTCAAATTTTTCCTAAAGTTGGAGAATTTAAAAGAAAATAAGTAGAAAATTTTTTAAAAACTCAAATTATTGTTTTTTCTAGTTTTTACTGCATTCTTCACAACAAAGGCCTTTTAAAGTTCTGAAACTAAGCTTCAGATCTTCCACAACACTATATATAATTGTTTTCCATTGCATACACCCTACTCTTTATCCTTTGATCCTATCACCAGGCCATTTGTTTAGTCATATGTTTGCACAGCTTTCAAGGGAACAGTCTAATTTAACATATGAATCTTAATGTTAGTCTTGCTTTTCTTTTTGGTCTACCTACAAAAATATTTTACTTTACTTGTCACTTTAATCACTCACTTAAGAGTCTTTTTTAAAAATCTCACTCATCCATAAAAATGATAGAAATTAAATTATTAAAAATAGTAGAAAAATATTTTTAGAGAGCAATAAAATTTTTCTATACATTGTTCAAGTATAAGTATTATACAGTTTGCATGTCCATATCTAAGCAAGGTATTATACTGATTCACTTTTATTGTTAAGTAAACTAAAGCTCTGGGATGATATGATTCTTGCTTGCTCATTCCCTAAGGAATGAAGCTGGGCTTTAAAGTCTGTGTGACTATAGCATTTAAGCTCTTGACATCAGTCTATTTCTCCTGCAGCACTTAGAGATGTGGATCAGATCTATCTAATCATGTGTGGAAAGCAGGGATCAAGCCTTCTTTCTCTGTGTACACCTCTCATGGGACTCTAGTTATGGTATACAATGATAATAATGGAAAAATCCAAATTCTGCCTAAATGTGTTTGAAGAGGTTTATTCTGAACCAAGTACAAATGACATGGCCAAGAGGTCCTGGTTTATTCTGAGTCAAGTATGAATGACCAGGACCAAGAGGCCCTGAGAATCTGTACCCAATGTGGATGGGTTACAGCTTGGTTGTACATATTTTAGGGAGACAAGTTTACAGGCAAGGACATAAATCATTACATGTGAAGTTTACATTGGTTTGACCTGGAAAGGAGAGAAATTTCAAAGCAGAGGTTTACAGGCTATGGTTGGATTCAAAGATTTTCTGATTGGCAACTGGTCAAAAGAGTTAAGTTCTGTCTAAAGAATTTGCAGTCAGTAGAGATAAATGCTTGTGTTAAGATAAGGGTGGGGGTGTTGTGGAAGCCAAGGTTCTTGTTAAACAGATGAAACCTCTGAATAGTAGCTTCAGAAAGAACAGGTGGCAACTGTCTTACAAGGTGCCAGACACTTCCTGGGGAAGGAGATTCTCTAAAGATGCAAATTTCCCCAAGAGATGGCTTTGCAGGGTCACTTCAAAATATGTCAAAGAAACGCATTTGATGTTATGGCAGAGTCATGTTAGAAAGTAAGGCGTATTATATAGGGTTAATTTAAAAAAGCCTCTCTGATGAGATTTTATAATTTGTATGGTGTGACTCTCTATAGTTAGAAATTTGGGCAAGAGAAAAAGGTCAGTGTTTAGTCCTCAATAACATTTAGGAGAATGAATGATTAATTTAATAATTTGAAAACACTACTTTTCACAGTTAGCAACAATTGGTTGCTGTTCTGAAATGTCTTCAGAAAATTGCCTCTTCAGGTTTTTACCAGGCATATTTTAATATATCTTATAGTATATGTCTCTTGCACAGAAAAATTGTTTAAATACAAGTTACACAAATAAACATGTAAGCCTCAAACAATAGCAGCAAATGACTCAGAGAAATACTTGATAGGCTGCATTTCTTAGCTTACAAAATGATAACAGATTTTTTATTTTATATCTCACTATGTAAATTTGTATTATAATTTAGATAATCTTAAAAATATTAAAGGCTACATTTTTGTAAACTCAGTGTTATGCGTAGTCATAAGGGGTTAATTGAGCATAGACAGCACACACTTGAGACTCCAAATTGAATAATTTGATTTGTAAACAGGTACTTAGTGTACAAGCAGCCATTATACATGCAATTATCTGTCTTCAATTAATTGTGTGCCTCTCTAAGGAGTGACTTAAGAATGTTTGTTTCAATTTCACTGGTTTTAAGGCCTGATATCTATAAACACTTGTTTTACTTATGCTATAGTTTTCAACTTTGGAAAAGACATTGCTGTTAGCAATTATGATATGCCTGTGAGGAAGCATTAGGACTAGAGTAATAATATTCCATATTTAAGTCCTCTTCCATGCAGCCCCTGTCTCCTCAGAAGGAAAAAACATGTCCAGAAAGAAAATCAAGCTCAAGCAGGGAGCAGTGGCTTATGCCTATAATCCCAGCACTTTGGGAGGCGGAGGCAAAAGTATTGCCTGAGTCCAGGAGTTTGAGACCAGTCTGAGCTAATTGACAAGACATTATCTCTAAAATAAATTTAAAAATTAACCAGGCATGGTGCCTCTGTGGTTCCAGCTTCTTGGAAGGCTGAGGTGGAAGGATTACCTGAGCCCAGCATTTCAAGGCTGCGGTGGCTGTAAGCGTGCCACTGCACTCCAGCCTGGGTGACAGAGTGAGACTCTGACTCCAAAAAAAAAAAAAAAAAGAGAGGGAAATTAAGCTCCGACTTCTCTTTCAGATGACACATCATATACTATTAAGAAGTCTATGTTTTCAAATAAAAATTGCTTTCAGTGTAATAGCTCCTGATTCTTATTTATTTATTTTTTGAAACAGGATCTCACTCTGCCACCCAGGCTATAGTTCAGTGGTATGATCATAGTTCACTGAAGCCTCGAATTCTTGAGTCCCAGTAATCCTCCCACCTCAGCCTCCTGAGTAGTTGGGACTTCAGATGTGAACCACCATGCCCTACTAATTTTTTTATCTTTTGTAGAGACAGGGTCTCGCTATGCTATCCAAGCTTGTCTTGGGCTCCTGGCATCAAGTAGACTTTCTGCCTCAGCCTTCCAAAGTGCAGGTACTATAGGCATGAGCCACTGCACCTGGGCTTAGTTTAACAACTCTTTATACTAAATACATTCCCCATCCAACTGTAGAATGGTAGATGCCTTGTTTAGGTTGCTTGGTCACCTATGCTATTATTCCCAAAATAAACTGGATAACAATCGAGTCAAAGCTAAAAGAAAGAGAAACACAATGTGAGTCTTGGGAGATGACTTCAGGGCTATCATTTTAAAGCTGACTTTAGAGAGAACTCTTCTGTCTCCAATCCCTTGTCATAAAGTTTCTCACTTAGATACTAAGAGACTTCTTTATTGTCTGTCTTTCTGTTTACTTAGAAATTTAATTCTGCCCACCTGTGAATGATCCTCTTCCTCCTCAACATTCTCCTCATCTTTTTCTATCTCTTCCTCCTCCTTATTTTTCTCTTCCTGATCCCCCTCAGAACCTACAAAGATGGAAATTATAACCTCAAAACAGGTGAATGGAAAGACTCCTTAGGAACCACACAGGCTTTCTCAGTGGGGTCAGGGTCACGTGCATCTTTCTACCCCCCAGCTTTTGAGAGACTGATTGGGATGTCCATAATAATCAATAAATTCTTCCTAAATTAATGAATATTTTTTCGCTTAAACATCAAAATGATAATGTCATTTCAGAAATCCTTTTGATGCTGCCCGTCTGAATGTGCTGCATTTCAATCTGCTCTTTAATTTTCCTGCACTTTCATATATTGTGTACCACACAATCAGTAAAATTCACTTTTGACACTGGATCACAATGAAATATTCATTGTCTATCTCGACCACATATTGAGACAGGAATTGCTGTAAGATCCATGAAATGTTATGCAGAAAAGGCTACAGAGCCGTTGGAGCTTAGGGAGCATCTTGATTTGGACTCCAAAATGGACCTTGAGACAAGGATATGAGCATAAGTTTTTTATTTGGGAAGATCAAAGAGTAAGAGTAAGGAAGTGTACAGGTAAAATAAGAACAGAAAGCTGCCACAACAGATGTTCCATCGAGCCAGCTGACACGAGAGGAATTAATTAATTAATGCTGTGAGAAAGTTCTGTGAAACAGAGCACCAAGGACAGAATTACTCTACTTTAGTGGTGAAGATACTAATGAGTTAGGCAACTTCCAGTACTTACTAGCTGGAGAGTGAGTCCTCTAACACTGCTGGAGTCATTATCAACAGTGATTTTTGTAGTTTGACAACTGAATTCAGAATTCAAAATTACAGCCATTAGTCCTCTCTCAGTTGTCAAACTACAAAAATCACAGCCAATAATCTCAAAAGGATTTTGTTAAGGGTATTTATCATTTTACTAGAAGGCCAATTGTTTAAAAACAGATTAACCACAATGCTTCAAGCCAAATTGTATACAAATCTCAACCATCAATACTCATAAAAGTTTGATAAGAAGTCTGAAGCATTGTATAGATAATTTTAATTAAATGTGAAGCTTTCTACATTTAGAAGCCTCCATCAGCATATAGTCTGTACTGTCCAGAGAGCTATTTTATAAATATCAAGGTAAGCATATTGCTTTTAAATGTTAATATTAAAATAGCCAGAACAATCCTCAGCAAAAAAAACAAAGCAGGTGGTATCACATTATCAGACTTCAAACTTTACTTTAAAGCTACAATAATCAAAACAGCTTGGTATTGGTACAGGAACAGGCATGTAGACCAATGGAATAGAATTGAGATCCCAGAAGCAAAACCTCAGTATCTCAACGAACTCAACTTCTACAAAGCCTCCACCACCTACCACTGAGGAGAGGAGAACCTATTCAGTGAACAGTGATGGGAAAACTGGCTGACCACATGCAGAAGACTCAAACAAGACCCCTATCTATCCCCATATACAAAAATTAACTCTAAATGAATCAGAGACCTAAATGTAAAATCTCAAACCATAAGAACTTTAGAAAATACAGGACACACCCTTATGGAAATTGGAATTGGCATTCAATTCCTGGACAAACCCTAAACGCATGAGCCATAACAGATAAGATAGACAAGTGGGACCTCATTAAACTGACAAGCTTCTGCAAAGGCAAAGAAACCATCAAGAGAGCAGGGAGACAGCCCACAGACTGGGAAAAAGTATTTGCCAACTCCATGTCTGACAAAGGCCTAACATCTTGGATCTACAAGGAACTCAAACGTGCTGAAAAGAAAAAAACAAACAACCCCATTACAAAGTGGTCAAAAGATATGAACAGACACTTCACAAAAGAAGACATACGAGCGGCCAACAGACACATGAAGAAATGTTCAACCTCACTAATCATCAAGGAGATGCAAATTAAAACTACACTGAGATACTACCTAACGCCAGTCAGAATGGCCATTATCAATAACAAAAAATAACAGATGCTGGAGAGAATAACAGATGCTGGAGAGTGGTGAAAAGGGAACACTTCTACACTGTTGGTGGGAGTGTAAATTAGTGCAACCTCTGTGGAAAGCAGTGTGGCAATTCTAAATATCGACCTCCATATAACCCTGCAATCCCCATACTGGGAATATACCCTGAAGAACACAAATCACTATATGAAAAAGATACCTGCACATGTATGTTTATCACAGCATTGTTCATAATAGCAAGAACCTGGAATAAATCATGCTATCAAAAGAGGACTGGATTTTAAAAATATGGTACATATACATGATTGAATACTACGCAGCTATAAAAAAAGAACAAAATCATGAATTTCACAGCAAACTGGATGGAACTAGAGTCTATAATACTGAGTGATCTTTTACAGTAACAAAGATCTGAGTATCACATGTTCTCACTCATAAGTGGACCTTGAACATCTATCGTAATACTGTAAGAAAAGGATCGACAGTGGGGGGAATCTATGCGGGGGGACAGGGAGGGCAAGGGTGGTAAGATTAATAGTAGTCAATATCTGTCTGGGGACGGAGGGGCACTCCTTATCAGCAAGGATGCCTGAACAATGCATATTTGTATAATTAACCCTTAACTGTACCCCACAATTTTAAGATAAAAAATGTGTTAAAAAAAGTTAATATTAGTAAAATATTGCTTTTAAAGCTGAAAATTATTATTAATTCATAACCTAATTAATATTATTAAAATATTGATTTTAAAGATTAAAACTATTTCTAATTTTTTATTTAAAACCAAAACGTTCCTAGACTTAGACATAAATTTCTAGAACTAAATATTCAGCTACCTAAGAGGCTCAAACTTTACCTATGCAGTGACCATTTGTATACCTAACCCTGAATTGTACTCCACATCTTTAAAATAAAAATTTTAAAAAACTCAAAATGTTTAAGTATAAACCTAATCTCTCTTATGAAAACCTGTTCTTCCTGGTAGATTACAGGCTGTGTCATGCCTAGGAGCACCACTCCATATCCCAAGAAAAATATTGGGTGTCATGTTTCCTCTCTTCTCTTTCTCACTCAGCAAATGGCACAATCATCCATCCAACCACTAGAGACAAAAAATCTAGATATTCTCCCATTTTTCCCACATATAATTCATCAGTGTGCCCTGTCAACATTACCATCAAAATATACCTCAGTCTAAATCCAGAAGAAATATTTATTTCCATCTTAACTGCTATAAATCTTGCTAACTTACTATCATTCTGGAAAGATTATTGTAATATCCTTCTAATTTATCTCCTTACTCCCATCACTCCTCCAACAGTCTATTTTCTGTTTTTTTTTTTTTTGAGTTGGAGTCTCACTCTGTTGTCCAGACTGGAGTGCAGTGGCCGCTCCCGGCCACCGCAGCCTCGGCCTGCTGGGCTCCAGCGATCCTTCCGCCTCAGCCTTCCGAGTAGCCGGAATTACAGGCATGCGCCTCCACACCCAGCTGATTTTTTGATTTATTGTAGAGATGAGGTCTCACTGCCCAGGCGGGTCTCGAACCCGCGGGATCAGGCAATTCACTCACCTCAGCCTCCCAAAGGCGCGGGATTACAGGCTGAGCCACCGAGCCCGGCTCCAGTCTATTTTCTATACAATATCATTGTGATATTATTGAAAAAATGGAAATCAATTCATGTTAGGCTCCCCTGTTACAACTTTCTAATGACTTTTATCACACCAGAATAGAATCTAAACTTTTTAGTCCAGTTTACAAAATGTCATATAATCTGGCTCCTAGTTAGCTCTCTGACATTCTGACATCGTTTTCCACCACCAGACTCTTTCCTCCTTTGCTCAGATACACTGGTCTCTTAATTCCTTTTTTTAGCCCTCGTATTTATTTCCAATTTTTGGTGAAGAGCGTTTTAAAGAATGAAGGCAACTTAACCAAATAATTGCAGGAAGGTACAGTCCTAAAAGCATTCGGTCAATGTGATTGATATGACAACAGCTCTGGTGTGTGCTGGGAGCCTGAATTTGAGTCATAACACATTGTGTTTAACTTTATTGATCAAAGTATTCCACACTTACAAAACACATAAAATGGATATATTATTTTGTGCAGTCATATCAAAAGGCCAAAATGCAGCATAAATAGGGAGTGATGAGGAACACAGAGGGAAAAGTAGCAGGAACAAGAAAAAGTCCTTCCAGGCTTTTTTCTGGACTTTGGATTGTATGTTTTGGTAGGGTATGTGACCAAGACTCCTTACAGAATCTAATAGAAGTTGTATAATATTTTCCAAGGGAATAAAAATCCCTTAGCAGCATTTTAACCTTATGCACACCATTTCAGGGGTTATCCAGACTCCCCCTAAACACCATTCTTGAACAAGGGTTAAAAATTATTGTCAAATAAGAAAACAAATCACTTGATTTAAAAATGGGCAAGGGACCTGCCTAGACATTTCTCAAAAGACATACAAATGGCCAATAGATACATTTAAAATAAGTTCAATATCACTAATCATTAGAAAATGCAAATGAAAACCACAGTAGGACATCACCTCACATCAAAACGGCTATTATCAGAAAGAGGAAAGGTAAGTGTTGGTGAGGATGTGGAGAAGAGGGATTCTGGTGCACTGTTGGTGAGGATGTATGTTAGTACAACCACTATGAAAAAGAGTATGGAGGGTCCTCAAAAAAATAAAAAGTATTATCACATAATCCAGCAATCCTCCTTTTAGGTACACATACAAATGATTTAAAATCAGTATGCTAAAGAGATGTTAGCTCCCCCATGTTTTTTATGGCAGCGCTATTCACAATAGCAAGGTTATGGAATCAACCCAAGTTTCCATCACCTAATAAACAGATAATGAAAATGTGATACATATATACATGATGGAATATTATCCAACCTTAAAAAGGAAGAAAGTTTTGTCATTTATGACAACAGGAATAAACTTGGAGGACATTATGCAAAGTGAAGTTAATCAGGCACAGAAGACAAATACCATGTGCTTTTTGTTTATATGTGAAATCTTAAAATATTAAGCACACAGAAGCAGAGAGCAGAAATGGTGTATATCAGAGTCTGAGAATGGGGATGGAGAAATAATAGTCAAAGGGCACAATGCTTTAATTAGGAAGATTAATGATAAATATTGGAATTATACATATATTGATTTGGTTTATTCAATCATTCTATATTATATAAGCATATATCACAATATCACTTTGTACCCTATAAATTTATGCAACTATAATTTATCAATATCCAAAACTTAAAAAAATTTAAAGGCTGGGCATGGTGGCTCACTCCTATAATCCCATCACTTTGCGAGACCAAGGCAGGATGATTACTTGAGCCCAGGAGTTCAAGACCAGTCTAGGAAATATAATGAGACTTTGTCTCCACAATAAAAAATAAAAAAAACTAGCTGGGAATGTTCATACACAATTGTAGTCCCAGCTACTTGAGAGGTGGGAGACTGAAGCAGAAGGATTGCCTGAAGCCAGGAGGTTGAGGCACTGGTGAACCATAGTCGTGCTACTGTACTGCATCCTGGGCAACAAAGTGAAATCCAACTAAAAAAAAAATTAAAATAATTTTAAGATTCTTGATAGAGTCCTTTTGAGTTATTGAGTGATGTTAATCAGTGTGGCATTTTAAGTAATGTTACCATGGGGGACTTTATCAATTGAATGAATGTGAAATAGACAATATTGAAGATAGAAGAATGGTTAGAAAATTATTCAGTAAGTCCAGAAATGATGAAAAGACATGAATTTTATAGACATGTTATTTACCAGATGATGTCCAAAGGAAACAGTGCTTGATTTACATGAGTAGGGATAAGAAAAGAGCATTAAATGTCAACCCTACAGTTCTGGCTAGGGATCTTCACATACCCTATCCCATTTTAAACTCCCGTCACCCTTAACAGAATTTAAGGGACTTCTATTAGTGACTTGAGTTTTTCACTACTCTGGGCATATTCACAAGTGACCAGGAAAATGCCATGAACTTTCATTTTAGTGTTACAAGTATATTTTAAGAAGTAGGCAAATTTTACCATATAGAACCTGCAAATAATAAGGATCAACTGAAATTTTATACTTAAATATATTAAAAATACACATAAGAAAGAACATAAGCCGGTGGCTCAGTCTGTAATCCCGCGCCTTTAGGAGGCTGAGGTGAGTGGATTGCCTGAGCCCGCGGGTTCGAGA
>NW_007245629.1:83443-84746 GCF_000164805.1 Carlito syrichta
CCGGCTACTTGGAAGGCTGAGGCAGAAGGATTGCCGGAGACCAGCAGGTCGAGGCTGCAGTGGCCAGGAGCAGCCACTGCACTCCAGTCTGGGCGACAGAGTGAGACTCCAACTCAAAAAAAAAAAAAAAAGAAAAAAGAAAAAACATAAAGTAGCAATCCAATATACCAACATTCAGACTGACTATCATATTTTACCATATTTCCTGAATTCATCACTTTTTCTTCTCTATTATTTTTGGTTGAAATTTTTTAGGCATTAATTCCAAACATCATGCAATTTCATTCCTATGTATTTCTTAAAAATAACAACTTTTCTTTTAAAATGACAATGGCATTATCACACTAAACAATTAGCATTAATTCCTTCAAATCATCTAATATAGATTTTATGTCAAATTTCTCTACCATTTAAAAAAGTTTGTTGTAAACCCATGTTCATGTCAGCATTATTTGCAGTACATGAAAGGTGAAAATTACCAAAATGCTCATCAATGGATGAACAGATTCTAAAACATATATACACATACACACACTAGAGTATCATTTAGCCTTAAGAAATAATGAAATATGGATACATGGTACAACATTAATAAATCCAGAAGACATTATGCTAAATAAAATAAGGCAGATGCCAAAGAAGAAATAGTGTAAGATTCTACTTTTAGGAAGTAAATAAATATTGAAATTCATAGATACAGAAAGTGGCATAGTGATTACTAAGGGCTGGGGGTGGGGAAAATGAGGAATATTTGGTTTTTTGTTTTGTTTTTTTATTAATCAATATTTTTTATTATGGTTTTATGGGGTACAGTTAAGGGTTAGGTGTACAGTTACGCTTCATTCAGGCACCCTGTTGATAAGAGGTGTTTTCCCATCCCCAGACAGATATTTGCTACTGTTAATCCCATCCCCCTCCCACCCATAGTTTCCTGGTATCATCAGTCATTTTCTTATAGTATTACATTGGATGTTCAAGGTCCATTATATGAGTGAGAACATGTGATACTCGGATCTTTGTTTCTGTGAGAGGTCACTCAGTATTATAGACTCTAGTTCCATCCAGGTTGCTGCGAAATTCATGATTTTGTTCTTTTTTTATGGCTGCGTAGTATTCCATCGTGTATATGTACCACATTTTTTTGATGTCCTCTTTTAATGGGCAGCATGGTTGTTTCCAGGTTCTTGCTATTGTGAACAACACTGCGATAAACATACGTGTGCAGGTATCTTTTTTATAGAGTGATTTGAGGTCTTCAGGGTATATTCCCAGTAGGGGGATTGTGGGGTCATATGGAAGGTCG
>NW_007245629.1:84766-85331 GCF_000164805.1 Carlito syrichta
GAGTTGGAAAATATTTTTTCTCAGTCTGTGGGCTGTCTCGCTGCTCTCTTGATGGTTTCGATAGCTTGTCAGAAGGATGTCAGGTTCGACAGGTCTCACTCCTGAATACTATATGTAAAAGAAAGTGCAGCAGAGGTCAAGATCAGGAATAGGTACCAGTTTCAACTTATATAAGGGTTATTATGCATTTTCATAAGATACAGAAAGGGGCATAGTGAAAATAAGGGCCTGGGATCCAGAAAGAGAGAAATATTGGGTATGGGGATAGACAGGGATCCTAATCAATATTTTTTCATATGGTGAGATGGGGTTCACAGCAGGGTTAGGTGAACAGGTTCTCCTCATTCAGGCACCCTGTGATAAGTATGGCCAAAGTTCCCAGACAGATATTTTGTACTTTTAATCCCATCCCCCTCCCACCCATAGTTTCCTGGTATCATCAGTCATTTTCTTATAGTATTACATTGGATGTTCAAGGTCCATTATATGAGTGAGAACATGTGATACTCGGATCTTTGTATCTGTGAGAGGTCACTCAGTATTATAGACTCTAGTCCATCCAGGT
>NW_007245629.1:85351-109349 GCF_000164805.1 Carlito syrichta
GTTTGAGGTTTTACATTTAGGTCTCTGATCCATTTGGGGTTAACCTTTGTGCATGGGGATAGATAGGGGTCCTGTTTCAATCTTCTGCATGTGGTCAACCAGTTTTCCCAGCACCATTTACTGAATAGGTTCTCCTCTCCCCAGTGGTAGGTGGTGGGGGCTTTGTCGAAGATGAGTTGGTTGAGAAATTTAGATTTTGCTTCTGGAATCTCAATTCTGTTCCATTGATCTATATGCCTGTTCCTGTACCAGTACCAAGCTGTTTTGATGATTGTAGCTTTATAGTAAAGTTTGAAGTCTGGTATTGTGATACCACCTGCTTTGTTTTTTTTGCTGAGGATTGTTCTGGCTATTCTTGGACGTTTGTGTTTCCATATGAATTCCTGTGTTGTTTTTTCTATGTTTGAGAAGATTGTTGTTGGTAATTTAATGGGTATTGCATTGAATTTGTAGATTGCCTTAGGTAAGATGGACATCTTCACAATGTTGATTCTTTCAATTCATGAGCATGGGATATTTTTCCACTTGTTCATGCTGGCTTTGATTTCTTTGAGCAGTGTTTTGTAATTTTCATTGTAAAGGTCTTTCACGTCTCTGGTTAGGAATATGCTAAGGTATTTCATTTTTTTGGTGGCTATTGTGAATGGAATTGTGTTTTTTATTTGGGTTTGTATTTGTTAAGCCTACCTGATCACGGTGCATGATTTTTGAGATGTGTTGCGGAATCTGGTTTGCTAGGATCTTGTTGAGAATTTTAGCATCTATGTTCATCAAAGATATTGGCCTGAGAATATTTGTTTAATGGGTACATGGTTTCAGTATGGGATGGATGAGAATGTTCTAGAGATGCACAGTGGTGATGGTTGCACAAAAAATGTGAACGTTATAAATACCAAAATACCACTGAACAATCAGTGGTTGAGAACAGATAGCTGGAGTCACAGGTGTAACAGAACTCACTTAAGTCAGATTAGAGTAGAAAAACAGGTTTAATGAGTAGGCTGCAAGGGCAGGACAGAGGTAAGGGAGTTACCCACATGGAGTCAGCAGCTTGAAGTGTCTTCCCAGTGGAGTTTGTCCTTCTTTACAGTTGGGGTGAGTTTTAGGATTCCCATCATATATTAGCATTCCTGCCATGCAAATGAGGCAGCTCTGATTTTTGTTGATGTTTGACTTTGTTGATTAGTTGATGGTTAACTCACAGTGGTTCTTGTATAAAATGGCTTCCACGCTGTACACTTAAAAATGTTTACAATGGTAAATTTCACGTTATTAAATTTATTAAATCCATTCCCATAAGGTTTTAAACAAGGTAAACAAAATATTTTGATACCAAAAAAATCTTACATTTTTTGCTTTGTCTGATTGCTTCTTCATAGTGTCATTTGACGTGTCCTCTATCCCAATGCTAACCAAGGCATGGTAGATATCTATGGTTCCAGAGAGCTGAGAGGTTGAGAATTTGTTGGATATGCAGAATTTAGGGCCATTCTCAAACCAGAATTGTAACCTGCAGTTTAACAAGATCCCCAGGTGCTTTACATAAATATTTAAATCTGAAGAACTCAGTTCTGTCCCCTATATTGCTCTTGTAAATGAATGTAACTTCCATAGGTTTGATTCTATTAAAGTTTGGTAAAATTGTCTCTCAGCCTTGGTGTGCATTGGAATCACCTGGAGGGAATTTAAAACCACTAGAAACATATGTTCTGCCACTAAAGATCCAATGTAAATTGGCCTGAGGTATAGCCTAGGCATTCTTTGTTTTGTTGTTGTTGTTGTATTGTGTTTTGTTTTGTTTTCCAAAGCCCCTCAGGAAGTTCTAACATGCAGCCAAGGTTGAGAACAATTGACATATTAGGAGACACACAACATGTGGTTGTTCCACTCCTGGTGAGGCTAAGAATTATCAGCAGGTTCTGATAGGTACATTAGAATTCCTCTTTTGTGATATTCACCAACTTATATTGCTGTTTGAGGGCCAAGGCCCCCTAGGGGTATGCTGAAAAATTACTGGCATGAGGCAAATTGAATAATAGAAGTAAAGGCATACAGATTTACTTAATGTGTATATATAGGAGCCTTCAGGATGAAGACCTAATCCCACAGTAAGGCACAGAAGCTTATACACCATCCTGAAGTTATAGAAAGAGTGCAAGCTGGCAGCATGGCCCAAAACAAGCTTTAGTGGCAAGACAGATAATGGGAGGAGAAAGGAAGAGGCCTGGTTAACAAGGTAGTCTTGCTATGTGGACGCAACCTCACAGGAGCCCTCAGAGAGAAATGATGGTTAATGTTTCTTTTCAGACTTTTAATGGTGTCAGACTTTATTAATCTTTTCTAGAGTCGAACAAGAGAAGAGCTCGCTGGCTGATTAATGCAGATTCTCTACAGCTCTGCAAATGCAAATCCCCCCCCCCCCCAAAGACAGTTTTGCAGAATGTATCAAAGAAATATATTCTGGGGTAAAATATTTTTATTTTCTTCAGATGGAGTAAATATTTTGGGGTTTAATTCATTTTAGGATCTCAAGTCAGAAATCTATAAAGTCAATAGACAAACTGATTTATTGTTGTTCCTTAAGCACTTTAAAAACTTCATATTTTGCTCACAAAACATTTACAATAACCCCCAGTACTCATATATCCCCAACCTATTAGGGAAAATCAAATAAGACATTTAAAACAAAGCCTTAAACAAACATGGGTAATTTAAATATTTGAAAGATATTTTCATAGGAATATTTGTTAATTCAAGTTGAATCTTATAAAGATGTTTAATATGTTCTCTATTGTAGCAGCAGAAAATGAACTGACACATATAATTGCCAGTGTTTGAGAAAATGGTCTCCAAATAGATGAAATTATTATGTCCTTTACAATATTAAAGCCATCAAACAGATAGTAATGCTAAATGTACACAAACAGTTTAGAGAAGAGTATGATGTTTTAAAATATAGAAATAATTAACCTGCTGAGAAAATTAAAATGTAACATTTTTATAAACTCACATGCTTAAGTTTTGCATTGTCTGCAGCAATTTGGATTGAAAACAAAAACAACTTTTGCATTTTACTTAACTTAACAAGCAAGAAATTAAAGTAAGATGTCTCTCTTCACCTGGAGCTCTATACTGCTGTTTGCTGGAGTGAGAGAGAAGCTGGGGAAGACCTTGCAAAACCACCAAACACCTTGGAGATTCGTTCGTGGAGAACAACTGTATTGCTGTACCAACTTCTGCCGGGACTCAGTGAACAGCAATATTATAATGACATATATTGTAATATCACAGTATCTCTTCTTTATTCCAAATGTCTTTCTGAAATAATTTGACCCTCACAACAATTTATGGATTAGATGGGGCCAGTATTATTATTCTAAAACAAATTGGCTTAAATTTCAACTTGCCCAAGATAACAAAACTTATACATTTTGAGGTTCTTATTACTTACAAATCAATAGATGTGCAACGAGATTGGTATATAGAGGACAGGAACTAGGCTTGTTGTAGTGAGAACTATATTTGCACCTTTTTTTACAGTCAGAGACAAGAGCTATGAATAGCTCTTACTAGTACTTATTAGGATTTCTCTATTGAGGTTCCTCAAGGCCAAGGTAAGAGGATTGCCTGAACCCAGGGGCTCGAGATCAGCCTGGGCAACTTGTTGAGACTTTGTCTCTACAATAAATCAAGAAAAATTAGCAGGGTGTGGTGGCGCATACCTGTAGTTCCAGCTACTTGGAAGACTGAGATGGAAGGAACATCTGAGCCCAGCAGGTGGAGGGCCGTGAGCATGACACTGCACTCCAGCCTGGGTGACAGAGTGAGATTCTGACTCAAAAAATAAAAATTCCACAAATTAGGAAGAACTGTTGCTGGGTAGAGCTCAACACAATGCTTGTGAGTTCTTTGACTCACTACTGAAAGGAATTTCAGAGTGGCCAGTATAGTTTTAAAACATAATTTATTAGAGAGAGAAAAGCGAGAGAGAGAAACATGCTAAGAGGCACAGGTACAGTGGAGAAAGACAGCACCTTTGCTTTATAAAAGACTTGATATACTTTCACAATGATTGTTATATTATAGAGTGGGCTGTAGGTATCTGCTCCTGAGAGATTATCATCTCTCCACCTCTGATGAGCTAAGGGGTGGATCCTCCCAGAACATTCATTATGCCTTTGACAGGAAACTGATACTGTTAGTGATTATTATGTTAAACCATGAACTGAAAGACTGGGCTGCACCATTTCTACACTGTGATGGGTTTTTCTTTGATGTACTGAGGAGGTGTGGTAGACTGACAAGTTCACATTCCAGCCCATAAAGTGGTCAGGTCTGTAGGAAAGATGTCTGAACACTTCCCTATTTTAAAACTTAAAACTGCCTACAAAAAATGGATCTATGTCTAACCTACACTAAAATAACCTGCCTTAGAACCACAGCATAAACTAGAGAGAAAGACTTAGAAAACAACTTGTGAATGAGAAGTTAGAGGTGTACATAGAGGCATATTACTGTGTAGGAAGAAAGAAAAATGAAGTAAAAATCAGAATGAATGTGTAAGTGGAAAAAAGAAACTCAGTTTCTATCACTAGACTCTCACAATAAGTGTCTGACAGCAGCCATGTGGAAATCCTCTCAACAAGCAAGCAATCAGTTCTTCAGAGAAGTCCACAGCTGAGTGTCCGTCATTTCAGCTATGACACACATCTCACAGGTTAGGACTAAGTCCCACAAGCCCATGCTACCTAAAGAAAACTGAAGTTCATTTACTGTGAGTTGCACATGACTCTCCAGGAGAACGTAGGTTTTGATCAACAGGAATTTTATCACTGGGCACAAGTAAGGAGGTCACTGAGAGTATTCTCCAAAGCAGTGTCTCCCAAGAAAAGGGGACAGGAGTGTCTATGGGGCAATGGAGAGGGGAGAGGGCACATTGACACATATAGAGTAGGCATCCTGGTGGCACAGACACAGAAAGTTTTCATGCTGGTATATAGGTTGTATGTTATGGTGATGAAACTGTAGATACTCTCAGGTAGAGACTTCAGCATGGTCCTGAGTAAACTTCACTGGGATCATCTAGAAGTTGTTAGATCTGTTAGGAGTTGATTTTAACCAGCTAGGTGACCATATTCAACATAGGCTTTAGGGCAGGATGCTGTAAACTGGGCTGATGGCTCACATCAATTAAATTTCTATAGTCCTTGGAGATCTTCCTTGTCTACTTACAACTGTTCCCCACTTTCCCTGTCAATCACAAGCCCCAGGTTGTTTTACCTGGGTTTCTGAAGACCATCTGTAAAGTAGGTCCCCACAATCCCTCCTTGGGGTCGATTCATTTGCTACATGGCTCACAGAACTCAAAGGAACACTTATGTTTACTGATTTGTTATAAAGGATATTATAGGCCAGGTGCAGTGGCTCCTGGCTTTAATCCCACACTTTGGGAGATCGAGGCAGAAGGATCGTTTGAGGCCAAGAGTTTAAGACCAACCTAGTCAACATAGTTAGACCCCACCTCTATTAAATGTTTAAAAACAGAGGATATTATAAATACAGATGAAGAGACATACAGATGAAATATGGGAGAGGGACACAGAGTTTCCATGCACTCCCCAGACATACCACCCTCTGGAAACTTTCACATGTTCAGTTATCCAAGAACCCAGGTAAACTCTGTCCTGTGTTCTCTTATGAAGGTTCATTATGTAAACAGGATTGATTAAATCATTGGCCCTTGGTAATCAACTTAACCTTCAGTCTTTCTGCCTTCCTGAGGGATTGGAAAATATGCCTAAAAGTCTCAACCCTCTAATCCTGCCTTGGTCTTTCTGGTGACCAGCTTCCATCCTGATGCTCCCTAGTAGGTGCCTGTCACCAGTCAATGCATTAGGACACAAAAGACAGTACTTTGAAGATTCCAGAGATTTTAGGAGCTGAATGCCAGGAAGCAGGGACAAAAACCAGATACATATTTCACAATACCACAGTGTAGGTTATAGACTTGCACATGGAAATAGGCAATATGATTTAATAAAACCATACATAAAAGCAGCATGACCTGTGGATGCAATTATCTCTGCCTTGGAATTCTAGAACATTGCCTATTCTGATGAAATGCTACTCACTTTATTTTAATTGAATGAACCTGCCTGTTGGAAACACTTCTCTGACAGCTACTCTGCTGAAGTCCTAGTATCTTTATGAGTTAACTGAAAGGTGTGTCCTGGAAAGAAGAAACAAGGAGACAAGGACAGGGAAGAATTAAGAAAGTGTAGTGATAAGAAAACAGGTCGAATAAAACATACTGTCGGCATGTGTCAACAACTGTTAGGCTGGGGAAGAAATATATAATGCCATTTACACAGAAGGGTAATTATAACAAATTCTGCCTGTATTATTAATTTAGGAGTAGGGTGAAGAGAGATTCAACTTAAAATACCGTCTGAGTCCTTATATTTCCTCTATAAATCCTTTCGCAGAAGTCCTGGGACAAAAGACAAGTTGACTGATATGATCTCATCTCCAACTTTCATTCTAGAACTAAATGTGTCTTAACTAAGTTTAAATTGATACCCAAAGAAAGCTAAACAGAAATTAAATATCAGTATGCATAGCAGTAAACAAATATTGATTGTATAGGAAGACCTCTGTAAGGAGTGCTAACGAAAAGAACTAAATCATATAAAGAGCTCAGATTCAGTGAAAACCTACTGCACTGGCCAAGGGGCCCACTGAATAAGATAGCTCTGTAAGTTATACCTTGTTAAACCCTGTCCTCATATTTATAAGAAGTATCTAGGTAAAATCTAAACAATTTTTGAAAGACATTCCAGCTTGTAAAATGGAAGATTTAACACTTACACTTAGGTTCTGATTAGTAGTTCTGCCACTTACAAATTGTGCAGAATGTAGAAATTTGTTTAAATTCTGTGACCCTGATTAGTAGTTCTGCACTTGTAAATTGTGCAGAATGTAGAAATTTGTTTAAATTCTGTGACCCAGCCGGACTCGGTGGCTCAGCCTGTAATCCCGCACCTTTGGGAGGCTGAGGTGAGTGGATCGCCTGAGCCCGTGGGTTCGAGACCCACCTGGGCAGCGAGATCTCATCCCTACAATAAATTAAAAAATCAGCCAGGCGTGGTAGTGCATGCCTGTAATTCCAGCTACTTGGAAGGCTGAGGCGGAAGGATCACTGGAGCCCAGCAGGTCGAGGCTGCGGTGGCCGGTAGCGGCCACTGCACTCCAGTATGGGCGACTGAGTGAGACTCCAACTCAAAAAAATAAATAAATAAATAAAAATAAATAAATTCTGTGACCCTCAGTTTCTGCCTCCGTACAGTAAGTCTGGATTCTTCCTGGATGTTAAAAAAAAAACGATCATTGATTGCTCAAATAGATCTGTGTTGAAAAACTAAAAGTGCTCATCGTTATATTAGAAGTAAATCTCACAGCCCTGTACAGTGGCTTATACCTATAATCTCAGCACTTTGAGAGAATGAGGCAAGAGAATTGCTTGAGCCCAGGGGTGTGCGACCATCCTGAGTGATATAGTGAGACCTTGTCTCTACAACAACAGTTTTAAAAAATGGTTGGGCATAGTGACACATGTCTGCTGTTGCAGCTACTTGGGAGGCTGAGGCAGAAGGATCGCCTGAGCCCGGGAGGTCGAGGTTGCAGTGAGCCATGATCATGCCACTACACTCCAACCTAGGTGACAGAGTAAGATTCTGACTCAAAAAAAGAAGCAAATATCACACATTGGTACTATTCAGTTGATAATTTTTTTTTCAGAAAAACATATTAGCTGGTGATTAAGAAAATCTACTGGATTATTTCTTAGTTTATGTATTAGTAGTCAAAATATAAGGGGGAAGCAAAAAATCCAGAACTTATAAGAAAATTAAGTATTTATTCTTACATGTTTAAACTTCAGTCATCTTTAAAGTACTTGCAGTTTGAAACAATACACTTTTTCCACCACTCAAAACAAGTTTTGAACTCATCAATTTTGATGGCTTTTAGTGTTTCCACCATTTTTTGTTGTTGTTGTATCACTTCTTCCACATCCGCAAAATGTTTTCCTTTAACGATTTTTTCGTCCGGGGAAACTCAAAAAAAAAAAAAAAAATCACTCAGAGGGATATGGGGTAAATAGGAAGGGTGGAGCACGGGATTCATGACATTTTTGGTCAAAACCTGCTCAGCACTCAGCGCATTGTGGGCAGGTGCGATCGTAACTCATCCATCATGAAATGGACAAATGTGTTGAATCTCCAAAAAAAAATTCAAAGAAGCCAAACACAGACTCTCATGACAATGGTGGCTGGTACACTGATGCCTATGGGTTCCTAGAACACTTATCTAGCAGAGGAAGCCTGTACTACAAGGGGCTCACCCTCCAAAAGATAATTCTGGTGTTTTGGGGTCCTCCTTGTATATTGTTTTCAATTTACTCCTTTTGCCCATTAACACCACACTTGATCCATCTGTTCATGTATTCAATATTTATGACTTAATGTCTACATTCCAGCTTCTGTGTTTGTTCCCTGGGAATATGGTAGTGTCCCCACTGCCTGGAACTCAGACTGTAAGGGGAGAAGCAGAGCGTACCAAAAAAACAAGACAAATAAATAAAACCAAACATGTAGTTACATAGAGTAGGGACTGATGAGAAGAAATGAACAAACATTTTGAAAGGTAATAATGAAGAATCTACTTTAGATTTAGAGATGAGGGAGGGAAATGAGAAGAGGCTCTCTGGCAGGCCAACTGCAGATAGAAATGAAGACTGGAGATGAGAGAGTGGTGGGTGTGTTTGAGGACGTAATAGCCCTCATGACCTAAGTGTAAACAGGAAAAAGACAACACTAGATGAGGATGAAGGACAAATCACGGTTGCACCATACAGAGTGCTTCCTTATGGCAGAAGGTCTCTGCTTAAGGGCAACTGAGATTCATTAAAGGTTTTTAAGCACAGGAGTGATGGAAAGTGATTTACATTTTAGGAAGATGATTGTGAAAGTTGATTAGATAATGAAGAGGTTAGATAAGGGTTAGATAAGGGAGAGGGCACTAGCAAGACTGGAGACAAGCACAGAACTTTAAGAAAGACGCTTTGGTGGTCATGACAGAGAAGAAGATTTACAAAAACAGCACTAACAGGTAGGAGGTGATCACACATTTCTCAGTTGCAGGGTTCGGTTTTGTTTGGATTGATTTGTTTTTACTGGAATGATTCAATTCATGCGTCCATGCACGAAGAAAGTGGACAGCAGAAGGCATTTATAAGAGTGTAATTATTGTGAGTCAAGAAAGGTAAGTCCAGTAAGGAGGATGAGAAAGGCAAGAGGGAATTGAGAGACAAGTGGTGGGATACATGGACTGGCAGTTTCCAGGATACAGATTTGTAACATGGGAAAGGCATTCTTTAGCCAGTGAACAGAAAAGATGAAATCATGTGACCATTTAGAGATGCTGCACTTCACGTGCGAGTTATCAACTGGCAAAAGGTATTTTTTTTAAAACTTTAAAAACAAGACATTAATGTATCAATTGATAAATGAATGACACGTGGCACTTGTATCACAAATATATAATCAGTTTTTATGCATACTTATGTGTCTTATTGATACTTGAGCAATTTATAGAAATGTCTATCACTCAAGAGATAGGCTTAGGAGTTTGCAACCAGCTTGAGCAACATAGTAAGATCTCATCCTGTCTTCTAATGACATTGGGATGTGATTTAAATGAATTTTATTACAACACCACATTACTAAAGAGCTGTCAAAATCAGTATAAATTAGTATTAATGCAGAATTATCTCAGAACTTTAATAACATCTTTCCAACAATCTTTTAAATTGAAGAAGTTTAGCAATGTAGCTAGCCTGTCATTTTTTAAAAAATCATTTGCCTAATTATTTAAAGGAAATAACTTATGAAGTTTGAAAATATGGTGAGATGAAATAATATATATTAAAAAAATCCGTCATGCAGATAATTAAGGTCAAAAGAGTATGAAACCCTATTCAATAATCAAAATATGCCAAAGCCTATAAATTTGAATGCACAGAAGTTAGTGCATTCAAAATTAGTTCTTCAACCATAAGCCACCACCCTTAAACATAATATGTAACCATTATCTTTGATCACATTTTAGACTCTACATACACAGAGACTTAAGATTTATATATAAGATTTAAATATATATTTACATAATATGTTTTAAATGAAGCATACAACAGTGTAATATTTGCCAGGTGGTTATTACTTTAAAATTCATCATCAAAAACATAAAATAAATTTATGTTTAATGTGAAACTATACTTAAATTAGAATTATTTTAAATTCAAGATAGAAAAGATTTTTTAGTGTCTTCAATGTTCTAGGTTTTATGCAAGCATCGATAAATAAAATTGTATACTTTTCTCCAAGGAACTCCGACATATTTGATATTTTAAACTTCATCTTAAAAATTTCTTTTATTCAATTAGCATTTTAAAATTTGCAACAATATAATATCATAATGTTTATGTCACTGATTGTATTTAACTCTGATTGTATTTTGATGAAAATAGCCATACTATTTTCCTCAAAATTATTTGAAATTCAGATATTTGCTTGAAATATTTTAAGTATTATAATAGAGGCAACTCTATCTTAAACCACATGCTTTTACTATCACAGTAAAGTTACAAAGTATGGGATTTAATTGTTACAGATATACTATTAAAAAGTGTATTAAAAATCTTTATGAACAATTGATAACTATTCAGTAGACATGTCTACACCCTTTTTCAAGTCTCACTGTCTTCTTATCTAGTCTCAGCTGTGGCAGATACTGATCTTCCTCCCTTATCTAATCTCTTCTTTTTTCATAGGTATAGAATTCCTTAAATTTCTTCTTGAACACCACATTCCCATACTCATTTGCAGTTCTGGGTGCTCATGTGTTATATACAAACAATGAGTTATATAAAGTCAAGTATTAAGCAATGATTCCCAGAACTTTTCTTGGAAGGATCCCAAAATCCCAGAATTTGTTTCAATAAAAAAAAATTGTGTATTTATTCTTACATGTTTGCACTTCAGTCACCTTCAAAGTTCTCTCCATTTGATGCAACATACCTGTCGAGATGCTGTTTCCACTGCTTAAAACTGTTTTGGGTTTTTTTTTGAGTTGGAGTCTCACCTAGTCGCCCAGACTGGAGTGCAGTGGCCGCTCCTGGCCACCGCAGCCTCGACCTGCTGGCCTCCGGCAGTCCTTCCACCTCAGCCTTCCGAGTAGCCGGAATTACAGGCACACGCTACCATACCCGGCTGGTTTTTTATTTATTGTAGAGACGAGGTCTAGCCAAGTTGCCCAGGTGGGTCTCGAACCCTCAAGCTCTGGCAATTCACTCACCTTGGCCTCCCAAAGCACGGGATTACAGGCTGAGACACCAAACCCGGCCAAAACTGTTTTTATACCCGCCAGTTTTGATGACATTTAGTGCTTCTGCTGTTTTTTGTTTCACCTCTTCCACATGGACAAAATGTTTCCTTTTGAGGAATTGTTTAATCCAGGAAACAAACAAACAAAAAATCACTCAGGGTAAAATCAGATGATAAGGGCGGGTGGGTTCATAACATTTGTGGTCAAAAACTACTCAGCACTCAGTGTGGTATGGGCAGGTGTGCTCATAAATCACCTATCATGAAATGCGCAAACGAGTTGAAACAATCTCCAAAACAAATTCACTGAAGTTGAACCCGGCCTCTCACAGCCACACTAGCTGGTACACTGATGCCAATGGGTTCCTAGCATACTTACCTAGCAGGGAAAGCCTTTACAACAAGGGACCCCCCCCTCCAAAAGTTAATTCCATTTTAGGAATTAATACCTGTGCACTATGAAGAAAACTAGTATATTCCAGCCCAAAGCAGATAGGGCCTAAGATTCAACCATTTAAAACAGCTTTGCAAGACCCAACAATATCCTTACCCAGAGGTCCTTTGGCCAATGTTTTGCCACAAGCCCTTAAAGCCCAAAGTCAGCAATCCTACTAGTAGGGATCTACCTAAAAGTTCCCCCTTGCATATTCACTCTCTTGCCTGTTCTATCCCTTCTACCCTCTGCTAAAAGTGCAAATGCTATCATCTGTGACCAAGGTTAAAGTCATCCCAGGAAACACCAGGATGCCTTAATTCCTGACACTGTGGTGCAATCTTTAGCCCCAGTGATGCATATTTGATTTTTTTTAAATTTTTTCATTTTTCATTTTTATTTTTGATCCAGAGGGTGAAAAAGCATGTTTGTTACATGGACATATTGTGTAGTGAAGGGGAATGGGTCTCAGGTGGTTCATTCCCCAGGTAGTGAATATTGTACCCAATAGGTAATTTCTGAACTCTAACCCCCTCCCTCCTTCCACCCTTACTGGTGTTCCCAGTGTCTATTATTCTCCTCTTTGTGACCATTTAGCTCTCTCATATGTGTGAGAACATGTGGTGTTTGGTTTTCTGTTTCTGAGTCAGTGCAATTAGGATGATAACATCCGACTCCATTCATGTTGCTCCATCCATGTTTTCATCCTTTTTTATGACTGTGTAATATTCCATGGTGTATATGTGCCATTTCTTTATCCAGCCAATTGTTGGTGGACACATGGGTTAGTTCCATAATTTTGTTATTGTGAATAGTGCTGCAGTGAGCATACAAGAACAGGTATCTTTTTAATTGTTTTTTTTTTCTTTTAGGTAGATCCCTACTAGTAGGATTGCTGACTTTGGGCTTTAAGGGCTTGTGGCAAAACATTGGCCAAAGGACCTCTGGGTAAGGATATTGTTGGGTCTTGCAAAGCTGTTTTAAATGGTTGAATCTTAGGCCCTATCTGCTTTGGGCTGGAATATGCTAGTTTTCTTCATAGTGCACAGGTATTAATTAGGCTATTGGTTGCTACATTTAAAAAAGTAATCATAAAGTGCCAAATAAAATAGTGTATTGATTATCAGATTGAAAACCTTAATAAGGAAGTGAAAATTTAATTCAATATCAAGACATTCGCTTATTTTTATATGTACGCAATTCTAACCGGAGTGTGTAGAAGCAAGCATATCACTGAAAGGAGACTGTTTTACATGCCTTTACATTTAAAACCTCCTATAAATTGAACGGGAATGTTAGGAGAATGCATCTGTTTAGCAACTTGCAGTTTGGGAAATATTCTTAAAGAATACTGCGTTAGCATCAAAATGGCAATGTGTAGATTGGAAAGATATAATGGTTTGCAAAGTCTCACTCTCCTTCACTTAAGAACATGAAAGCAGCACCAGAGCCATCTGGGCTGGGAACTGTCGGGTATCTATGTTCTGATACTACTGTTGCTGATTGTAAAGCAAAAATATTTTTTAAAAAAATGAAAATAAAAATAACAAAAGAGTTCTTGTATATGCCCTCCAGCTGAAGGCAACACCAAACTTGACAAATCAAAGAGATACCACTGAATTACGTGTCCAAAACCCACTTAATAAGTAACTGGGATTAGTGCAGTCTTTTAAAAACGCTGCCTTGAGTTCAGGCTGTATTTGTGGAGGAGAAATGAAAAATAACAGAAGCTACTCAGTATGATAAAGAAACAGAAAACAGAAAATAGAAAAAAAAAGCTTGGAGCTCAAGGCAGGGAAGTTGGCTTAAGGCTAAAACGTAACTTTTCTTTCATAAGCAGTGAAATGTGTAAAGCCATTTCTCAATGTCTCTACATAGAAAAGGTAGCAACATTATGCCAAGCTATACATTTATATTCACAGATAAATGCAACGATAACACAATGGTCTTGGGGCATGTTACACTTTGCATAGCAGAAAACGCCTTTAATTCAGTGCACTGGTTAATCAATTGTATGTGCCTGGAAGATTGGACATCCCCAGATGCATTGTTCTTTCCCATGTCGAGCCATCTATTCCATGGGGAGCAAAGATTTGCTACTTATATCATGAATGTAATGGGATCTTCGGGCACCTTCTTAAGAATCTGACTTGCTCTCTGTCAACCTTTTGACCCAACTCCCAGTACACTCGGTTTTAATCAAAATGTACTTTTATCCGGAAGACTCTGGGTTGTTCCCAGCAGAACAGGTAAAAGCACTCTCACCATTTGGAGGTCAGACTGAACTGTACCATTTTAAATAATCATAAATCGCATTTGAATGGGTATTTACAGTTAACAAGGTGCTATCATTAGCATTATCTCATTTGATGATAGGACGGTTTTGCCACTGTGTGCTTTGCATTTAATAGGAACTCAGGACGTATTCGCAGATTGATTAACTATATAATCTTCTTGCAAATGCAAGCAGTGAAATGTTCAGTAACCCTGGTTACATCATTACCTCAGCTTTCTGGCCCATCGTGATAATTTCCACAGGGAAACAGCCTCTGTGAACACCCCAGGATAGAGAATGTGGGAAGGTTTAATCCTGCAATTAGATAAGGGTGTGGCTTTCTGTGCTTTGCAAGACAAAAGCTTCTGCCTTGTTTACCTGGTGAGGCAAATTCTGCACCGCAGCCACTCTAAAGCCATGGCTGTCCCATTAGTACACCAGTCACAGCGATTTGTTCTTACACCACTTTTCATCATGCTAAGCAATACTTAAAGTGTGCTTTGGCGTCAGATTGCTTTTGAGTTTTGTTCCATAATGTTTTCATTAAATGTGTATGCTAAAAGAGGAATGAGTCAGGGAATCGAAATTACCATTGGAAAATTGTAGCCAGGCGGGCTTCATAAATAATGCTTTGTTTTTGCTACTGATGTCAATCCAGGCAAGCCTTTCAATGCCGATCTTTGTTATGCTGAATGCTGCAGTTGCTAGCACAAGAGCTCACTCTCACTCTCTCTTTTTGTAAGAAAGCACAGATAGAAGGGTTGGAGATGAAACCATTACTGAAGATCAAAAATTTGTTTTGCCACAGAGAAAGAAGGCCTTGGGATAGGAATAAATGCAAAATGGAGCAAATTGCAAGTTTATTTATTGCTCCAAAACAAAGCAAAACAAAATAAAAACAAGAAGAAGAAGGAAAGGAAAAATAGAGCAGTAAGAAAAATGAAATGAAATGTCATTCTCACAAAATAAAATAAATGAGCAAGATGTAGCTGTTTTCAAGTAGTTAAAAATACTGTTGAGAGCGAAAGTTCTTTAATATGTTTTGAACCATTTTGAGATGCTTGCATTTATACAAAACTGTTCGCAGGCAGTATGGCGGAATGTATTGAACAATATGTGCTTGGTTCTCAGGTGCTTGCACTACATAATTTCATCATGAGCTTGGGAAATGCCTCAAGTCCCACATGGTAGAAACATTTAAGGTGACTCCTCAGTGAGTCATACCCTTGCATCATCCCTTCCCCTACAGTACAGAAGGAACCTGTGACTTATTTCAAGTCAATAGAATGTGACAAAGAATTTATGTATATTTGTCACTGTCTGTGAAGGTTAACTGTACGTGTTAACTTGACTGGGCTAGAGAATTCTTAGACAGATGGTCAAACCTTATTTCTGGGTGAGTGGTGAGGGTGTTTCTGGAAGAGATCAGCAATTGCATCAGTACCCTGAGTAAAGAAGACCCACCCTCAGCAATGTAGGAGGACATCATCAAATCTATTGCTGGCATTAATAGAACAAAGAGGTGGAGGAAGGATAGCGTGTGTATTGCTGCTCAAGCTGGGACACCTATATTCTCCTGCCCTTGGCCATGAAAGCTACTGGGTCTAGGGCCTTGCGGCTCAGACTTACACTGGTGATGCTATGTCCTACCTCTTATGCCCCCTTCCAATTTGAACTGGATGACACCACTGTCTTTCCTGGTTCTCCGACTCCCAGAGAGCATATTGTGCGACTACTTGGCCTCCATAAACATGTGAACCAATTCCCAAAATAAATGTCTATATAGGTCCTATTGCTTTTGTTTTCCTAGAGAACCCTGGCTAATACACAGTCTTAACAGACAACAGGGAGTGAGTCTCTAGATTGTCATAAAAACGCAAGTACATATATTAGAAGCTGTCTATGGAGAAGGCTTCATAGCAGGGAACTTGGGGCAGCCTCCAGGACCTTGGGGAATCTACAGCTAATAGCCAGCAAGAAGCTGGAAACCTTAGTCATACAACCATAAGACATGAGTTTTGCCAACAACCTAATGAGCTTAAAAACTGATTATTTCCTAGTTGTGCCCCTAAAGGAAAACAGAACCTGGTTGAAATCTTGATCAGAGCCTCTGGAGTCTCTGTGCAGATGACCAAGCTCACCAAGACCTGAACCCAGCCCACAGAGACAGTGAGATAATAAATGTGAGTATTTTTAAGCTCCTAAGTGTGTGGCAGTTTTCTAAGTGACAACAGAAAATTAATATGGCCAGCATTACCAAATTGAAGAGAATAAAAAATTTGTAAGACCTATGTAGCACTGCTACTGCAGAACAGTAGAATTTGGTGAGTGGCCTTCCCAGAACAGGTTTGACTTTTTGCAGAGTAAAATACATAATAGTACCATTTATTTAAATAAATTTAAACACATAGAATTATTCATTGATTTTTAGCAAAATGTGGGTCAAGTGTTGGGTGTTATAAATTATATGTTAAATGATGATGATATAATGCTACTATTTTGAAAACTAAATCAGTATATAAATTATCAAATATATACTATTGGAGAGGAGAAAGTAATGCGGATTTCTGGATGTCTGAAAAACTTGATTGAGTAAAGTTTAGAGTGGCAGAATCTTATGATTGGTTAAAATGCCAATATAAAAGGATTGGAAAAACTCACCAGGTGAATGTTCCCAGTTTTCATAAAGGATAGATAAGAAAAATTTTGCATTAAATTTTCCTGAAATAAAATTTGGTTGGACATGGGGGAAAGCCTATTGGCAATATTTTTTAAAAAACATAGAGTTGCTAAAGAGGATGAAAAATCTCCATCTGTTGAATGAAAGGATGAACCTGTCAACTTATAAGTTAGGCAAGATATAAATCTCCCCCTTCAGCAGCTCTGGGGACTGTGCACCCTACAGCTCCTTCCCTGGAGGTGCTGTCTGCAGGAGCTAGAGCAGAGGTGGAAGCTAATTGTGGGATATAGATTCTGGTGGTGCAGGTTGAGGCCATCCTTGTTGAATGACCAGGGCTAATGTTGGACAGATTCTCCTCAGGCTGGAGACCAGCAATGACTGAGAACCTGGGGAGAGCAGGATGAAGAAGAGTACTCATGTCAGCCACCTGGGAAATGGGGGAGCTCTCCTTGGTGACCTTCCCCCTGGGTGGCCTGGTACAGTAGGGTAGGAGTTATGGTGCCAATGCTCAGAGGACATTGGTATCCCTATGCCTCACATCCACTGGAACATAATAAACACAGGTTGGTTTCTCACTGCTCTTGCCCTTCATATGAAAACAATATCTGATTTTTACTTTCCAAACTTTTTGGTGACAAATTTCAAAGCATATATTAGAGAAAATGGCCTAGCTTAAAGACCTGATCATTTAGATTGACTCATTCCTAAAGGGAATTTTTCTGTTGTGGGACTTCTGTGTTGCTCTTTGTAGTGAGAACACTTGTGGCTTTGAAAGACCTCCCTGAGTTTCTTTTGCAAAGACCTCTTTGCCACTTCCTGTCTTCCTTTCAGATTCTGTCTCATGGTTTCTTAGCCCTGTTATCGTACATAATTTACCTATCCCCTTTCTCTTTACTCAAGTGGCTTATCTGAACATGGGCATAGCATCTTACAGAAATGGTGTCGGGATAAAATTGGGTCACGGATATATAGTACAGGTACTCAATCTTTTCATCTTTTCTTCCCCATAAACAGAGTCTTAAATTATGAAGATATTCACATCAAAAGGTCCAAATGTTTATTTCCAAAACCCTTAGCTATGGGGTCTCCAGCTTTCTTTCAAGATCCTAGAAAACTAAAGTTTCACTTCACCACAGTAAATTCAATAAAATAGAAACTCTCACATATGTTCAACACTGATTTCTTTGGAACTTTTCAAGAATTACCTATCAGAGTTAGGAAACTGCTATTGACCTTTTGAGTACTTCAGATTTCAGTGGTTCTTTATTTCCACCTTTTATATTTGGCATAAACAAACATAAGGACTTTAAGTGATAAAATAACAGAGCAGTTTAAAGCATCTGATGTTGCTCTGATGTGCTTTCACAAAGTCAACATTAGAAGAGTTACTTCCATCCTCTCTTCAAGGCACTCACTGTCCTTCCTGTCACCTGTAATTATCTTAAACAAATGTTTCTGTAAGTTTGTCAATTAGTATTTTTTTTATAGTTTAAGTTTTAATCTTTTCCCACTTTCCTTATAATGCTGGCAATGAGATGTTTAGTCAACAAAATTTTTTTCTCCAAAAAATCAAAACATAAGTAGATTGTCATCAACCAACTAGGTTATAATAAATAGAAGAGAAGTCAAGGGGTTCTACATCGGTGAAAAGTTTTATATTATGGCTTCAGACAGTTAAGATTAATAAAGTACTTTTCCAGGATACAATCCTGATTAGATAAGATCAATAAAAATTAGTGTTCTTATCTCAGTGGAGTCTCTTGAAAACAAGCATCCCCAAAGTCTAATAAACCATCTCACATTCAATTGGCAAAATGGTTCTATAACTTTACTGTTCTCTTATCCCATGAGGTTTTGATTGGCTTTTTGTGATTTTCATCTGGCTAGGAAGATAACGCCAACATAATTTCTATTATATAGAAGAGAGAAGAAAGACACAATGTAGAATCATCACAATGTAGAAATGAAAAACACAATGCAGAATAATCTTTCTGGTCCAGAAGCATGGATGGAGAAAAGCAGACTGAGAACAAACTGCTCTCTGCATTGGGCACAGCCATGATTTGGAAAAGGAGGAAATGAAATGCCCTCCAGGTACTTAAAAGCTACAATAAGAAGGGCTAAAATGCTGAGGCTAAAATTCTGATTGATGATACTGATGCCAGGTGAGGTGCAATGTAGTTTCTCTGTGGGCTCTTTGACTTTGCCAAAGAAAAGAATTTCAGAGCAAGTCCAAAGCATAACTTACATAGTTTATTAGAAAGAAGACACATTGAAGAGAGAACATGGTTGCCTTAAAAGGAAGGACACATGATTGTCTTTTATAAGAAGCTTTATATAACTTTTACAACAATGATTAAACAAACCATGAGCTAAAAGTGGAGTTCTGTGGGTATCTGGTCACAAGTTTTGATTACCATCTCTCAGCATTTTAAGGTCACAAGGACCTTCTAAATGGTAAAAGTTATTGTCTAACTAGATTTGGCCTATTTTTTCAGAACATCTTATCCATGCTTTGGGCAATTTCCAATTGTTTTTGTGATTTACTGTACTAGTAGCTCCACCTTACAACCCACAAGGTGATCAAACCTAGTCTGTTAGGTAAAGGTCATGTACCAATAAGAGAGCTGTCTGAATACTTACCTTATTTTAATTTAGACGTCCCTGCAAGAAACTCATTTATCAATGTTTATGCTGTTCTGGCTACCCTGCCTAAACACCTCTTCACCCAAATCAAGGTTTTCTTTTTTGTCAGAACCTCCAATTTATAAATTTATATTTTACATTGAGCCTATCCATTTTCCTGGCATTGGTTTGGCCATTTTAATACAAACATGTTACAAGTTGAATACAATTCTGAAGCACCTCAAAATTTTCTTTCAACACATTTTTAAATCAAAAGATTGAAAGAGTTTTCCATTTATTTTCTAAAATGCATTGCATATTTTTTGGCATTGTCTATTCATTTACTTTTTTGTATATATTAAAATTTCATTTCAATTAAAAATAAAAATTATATTTATTAATTGTGTACAACATGTTGTTTTGAAATATGTATGCTGTACATTGTGGAGTGGCTAAGTTGAACTAATTAACATAAGCATTATATCAATACTTACCATTTTTTTTTAGTTAAAAACACTTAAAATCTATTTCCACGGCAATTTTTAAGAATATAATACATTGTTGTTAACTATAGTTACCATATTATACAACCTAACTTATTCCTCCCATCTGAAATTTTTTATCATTTGACCAACATCTCCCTGACCTTTCCCTTCTCCCCCAGCCCTGGTAACCACCATTCTACTCTCTACTTCTATAAAATTAATTTTTTGAAATAAGGAATTATATATAATTTGCTTTTCTGTGCCTGGCTTATTTTACTTAATATAAGGTCATCCAGGTTCATTCACATTGTTGCAAATGACAAAATGTCCTGCTTTTTTTGAGGCTAAATTCTATCCTATTTGTAGTTTTATAACATTTTCTTTATGCAGTCTTTGGTTGGTGTTTATTGTAGCATTATTCACACTAGTCAAGATATTGAATCTTCATTCATTTTAAATTTGTTTCTTCATGTATCTAATTCATGTCCCAATTAAAGTGATTGGGGAAGAGGAAGGGAAAGAAAATAAGGAAGAGGAAGAGAGAGAGAAAAAGAGAGAGAGAGAGAGGAGAGAGAGCTTGTGATTAAGGAAATGACAACAATAAAAATAGAAGATTATGTCTCTTTTTTAGTTTTGTGTCTCATTTGGAGTAAGTATAATAAGTATTTCATATTCTAGTTTTGGAGAGGAGTGGCAGTAAATAACAGGATCACAATCAAACCCTAGGAAACAGGAAGAAAAGATAAAAGAAGGTGAGAATAAAAGGAAATAAAAAGCAGAACTAGCAAAGTGGAAGAGACAGGAAAAAAAAGCAAGATAGTAAAGTAATAAGATACAAAATTTATTGAGGGCATTTATGTTCTGTCCATTTAATGTACACAGCAATGGTGCAAACTCTGCATCCTTTAGTTTTAAAGACAAAAGTATAGAACCTCAGGAAGTCAAATAACTTACTAACTATTGTGTGGGGAAACCAGGATCTGCAAACACAGCTGTGTGATCCAGGCGTGCTTGGATGCCATCATGAATTATAATATGTGAGCTATTCTCCTTCTTTTAGTTTCTGTTTTTCTCAAGAATCTTTTCTTGGCTTTCATGATAAATACAATTGATAATAAATAAAATCCCATCGGGGTAAAGAATCACATAGCTTCCAGGAAAAACTGCCAAGGCACATTAATGCATGGCTGACCTTTCATGTAACCCTGGCTATAAATTTACATAAAGTAACAGGCTGGTTTTTAAATTCTTAGACTTTTAGTTTTATAAACAATACCTCTTCACATCTGAATGTATGCCAGTCATTTTATGGAAGAAAATTAAATGTTAATCAGTTGATAAACCCTAAAATTAAAATTTTAAAGAGTTTATTATAATTAATGTTAATAATAGAAGTGTTATGGGCCTTTCTGGATGTCTGAAAATGTACTTTTTAATTCTTTAAGTGAACCACAGGGCAAAATGAAAGCATGCAACTGGAAATAGTATTTCAGAAGTCCATAATGGATTCAGCTTTTGAGATCAGCACTGTTATCTCTATGTGCATTAAGCAATGAAAAACAGATTGGGGAAGATTTTAGATTTATGACATATCAATTAGGTGATAAGTGAATCTCTAAAGACTTCATGGAGTTTTGATAAGCATCCAAGGTTTCTGGAAGTTGGTAGTATTTTATCTCAAGCCAAATATATTTTTAGTCAAAAAATAAATCAGACAGAATATCCTATGAGATGAGGCTCTTACATATAAATTGGGATAAGTGTTACTCATGGCTTTGATGACAAATGCTTCCTTGTATTGGTAATCAGTCATTTACTCATTAACAACTAAGTACCTTGATGTGACCAGCATAATACTCAGACATGAAGACAGAGATATAAATAATATATGGCCGCTTCCCCTCAAATAGCACACAATCTTGTAAGGGGTATGCCGTGTGCAAAATAATTGCACTTCTGAGAAGAAAGTGCTAATACAGAATACGGACAGAATCAGATTTGGAGGATGATAGTTTATGCCAGGGGTTGGGGTTGAGGTAAGGACATTGCCAGGAAATTCTCTTAAAAAGAAATGACATTTAAGCAGAGTTGTCAGTACATTTATTAGAGAAAATTAGTTTTATATAAATTTGTAACTCAAGAACCCTTCATTTTTTGGTAATGTTCTCAAAATAGAACCTTAAAAGTTCTACCTCTTATTTCCCCTAAATACTGCATTCTGGGAAATACTTTAAAAACTGTTATATTTATTTTAATGGGATGACTTAATCTTTGTATTACTTTCCATGGAAAAGTCATTGTTTTCCTCAAATTTGCAGGTTTATTTTTGTTAATAATCAAAAATATTAAATTATAGGACTATACACTCACTATAAATAGAACCTCTGAGACAATAGTACACCAAAGCCCACACAGGAGAACGCACTAGGAATTTTTGACCCTGGAATTTGCCCAGAAAGAAGCCTATAAGCAGTTTTTTTTTTCACAAGAAAGAAGTATTGGGACAAGTTCCCATATCTACTCAGGCTTACTTACGTTCTCAAATATTTCTTTCCTTCAAAATCTTATCTTCCCTCCCTCAACCTCATGCCTGCCTAGTCCACACCCTGTTTTGATCTCTTGAAGTTTGCTTCAGGCCAAGAGTTAGTAGAATTTTCCAGGTATTTGGTCTCTTAAATTTATGTGGTTTCTGTTTTCTGTCAATTCAGCTAGCCTGTCCCAGATTTGGAGACAAAATTTGAACTTGAACTTTCAGAGATTTATTTTATTTTATTTTATTTTATTTTATTGGCAGTAAGCATGTTCAAAACAGAATTTAGCATACCCATAAACACAACTCAGATTTCATTCTTCTGCAGAATTATGCCTGTTAATTTCATTTTTACTTAGCTAGAAAGGACACTATAAAAACACACATTGAAGAATTCTTAAAGTTGTAAAGAATTAGTTAGATAACTTTACTTTTTCAGCATATTAAATAGAAGAATAAAATGATTAGCAGTCATGGAATTTGAGAATGTGGTAAGACCAATATCATTTCTTCCAAACCCTTATTTTATAGATAAACAAAGACTCAACATTTCATTAGCCAAATGTTTATTCAGAGTAATTTAGTTCTTTAAACTTGGTAACTCTAGGTTTATAGCATGAATTTCATGCTTTATTCAAGTATGTTTAATTTTTATAATAAACTTGAGATAATTTTCCCCTGAAAGTTTTGAATTTGTATCGGTTATTGGCCAAATACAAAAGTACCTCCCCAAAACACCTAATTTCAAAGAGCAGATATATATATATATATTCTTTATAATAAAAATTACTGAATATTTTAAATCTACTTTACAGTCAGATAACTCACCAACAGTAAAGTCTGGAGAAAAAAGAATAAGTAAAATGTTTAAAACCTATAGATATATTGAATCTGATCATTAAGATATACACTCATTCATTCTTATTGCTTGATCAGAAGAAATAAAAACTCCTTCCTTTCACCTTTTTCAAAAAAGGTATAAAATGTTTATGAGAAGACATGGAGAAAAAGCATATGAGAAGAGAAAAAGCCAGGTTCTAAGAAAATGAAAAGAACAAAATGCAATGAAGTCAGGAAAGAAGCAGTTTCATCTCACTCTTGTCTTAACACAGTACATTACTGCAGTTGAGAGGAAGAACTCTTTCTTTTTTTCACTTTTTGCAAACTTATCCCACTTGCAGGTAAAAACCACATTCAGATATAGGGCAATTAAGCAAACAGTATTATTTGAATTAAGCTTTTTGCTACTTTCATTTTTAATCAAGACTCAAAGATTGCTGACTCCTTTTAGCGGCATGTTCTCCAATTTAGCTATTTTTAATGTTGAAAAAAGAATAATTTTCACCAATGTGTAGTAACTGTTACCCAGAGTAAATATTTACATTTTTCTCATCGGCAGGCAAACAAAAGAACAATGAACAACAGTTTACCAGAAATTTAGCTTAAAAAAAATCATAATTTTATTTTTAAAACTATGGTTCATATTGCCTCTGTCTCAGCATGACATCCTAGCATGAACATTTTCTTAT